>NC_143480.1:13789859-13940541 GCF_027475165.1 Benincasa hispida | reverse complement strand
TATTTCACATTTAGTAGCATTAAATCCACATACCAATAAACTAACATCTAAGGTTATCATCTGTAGCTTAAACATGTATATAGAGACATACATGTGGTTCATGTTTAAGTGATAACCTAAATGGTCTGTAGTAGATGGATAAGGCTGGATACCTTATCCTGGGATACCTTATCCTGGTGACACTACGAATATGACTCGCTTTGTAGATGTTACAATTGTTGTAAAGTGCTACAAATGATATGATCCTGATCATTCATGTGGAGACATGTAAGCGGGGGTATTTTATACAAGGAGTTTGTATAAGATTAGACCACAAAATGACTAGTCCCATTATAGAGATTTACATTTCAACAGGATGACCATAGGTGAGTTGTGAATCCTGAGTGAGTTGTGAACTCATGCCTATGAAGGCGGTCATTTGATTTGTATGGGTGAGAGTGGCAAGATTTCCAACTCAATAAGCCTACCATTTTGGGGATTCGTCTGATTAGGGAGTTAAGAACACAGCTATACAAGACGAAATTCACTCATTCTCTAACGTCGAAAAACGTAGATAAATTGCTCCCTTAAGAGCTGATTCTAGGGCTTGAATAATGTGGCGTCACACCCTATCCTAGCTGAGAGGGGTTTGGTCATAGTTGTACTATGACTGATTGTTCATTAGAGAGATCAGTGGTACTTAAGCAGTTAGATGTAACTACATGAGTAAAACGGTACTTTGTACCTAGTTGTACTTACGAGCAATTTGTGAAGGTTATTGCATTGTTGAGTGGTTATATCTAATGGACACATAAATATATCTGTAGTGCGAAGAGTGCAATTGTTGGTCTTTAGTGGAATGCTTGACAGTTAATGAATGTTGAATAATTAATTAGTTTAATTAATTATTCAAGTATCATGGGAGCTTCAAGCTACAGGTCCATGAGGTCCCCTCCATAGCTCAACAGGGATTTAATGAAAATCAATTTTGGATTAGTTTGAATTGTTCAAACTATTTGAGGAAATTAATTATATGTGATATAATTAATTTAATTTAATTATATATGATATAGTTAATTTAATTTAATTATATATGATATAATTACTATAATGTATTTGATACATTATAATATAAAGTTTATTTGAGAGGATATAAATATTTGTATATGATTCAAATATTAATTATGTGAATATGATTTATATAATTAACTTTAATATAATGAGATTTATATTAAATACCATGTATTAATGAGAGAAATTATAGGTTGTATTGTATTTGATGCAATATAAAAAACTATAGAGTATGTGTTATATGCGATATAAAAACTATAGAGTATGTGTTATATGCGATATGACATATAGTTTAATATATATATTATATGATAAGTTAATTATTATATAAATATATATTAAATTTTATTACATTTATTTAATATTAAATTTTGAATTTAAATATGGGAGGGAGTTGTAACTCCCTCCCCATCTTTTCTCTCTTTTTCATATGTGATAGGGGGCTAGGGATAGAGTTGTTTTTGTTTGATCTTCTTAACAGAAGAATTAAGTAAACATTTGGGGTTCTCTACGATTTTCTCCCAATCTTTTTTCCCTCTCAAATCTCAATCTCTCTCTCCCAAAATTTCAAGAGCCCACACAACTCCTTGGATTCTCATCCTAGATAATACAGAAGAAAATTTCGCGGTGGTGGCCTTTTGGAGATTGATCGTGTTTTTCTCGTGACAATCTGGAGGAGGGAATTTTCGTGAAGAAAATTTTTCTTCAAAGGTAAGAGTTTCTTGAAACCTTAATATCGTTTTCTCTTTTCTTATTCAATTAGCATGCTGTAAATTTTAATTGAATTGCATAATTGTTTACTATAAATTGGTATCCTGTAAAATTGAAATTGGGACCGATCTCCACGTTTTCGCTTAGGGCCTTCATAGGTTCCTTCAATTGGTATCAGAACGTCGTTTTTGGTCCCTAATTTTTTTTTAACTTTCCATAATTGAATTACAATTTTGGTGGGTGTTCATTCTGTAAAATTTATTCATGCGATGAATGTTTTGTTGAATGATAGTTTGCAATTTTGGATGTCTATGAGATTTGACTGAATTAATTTGTTGTTTATTTTACAAATTGGTTTATAAGGGTCCTTTTTTTTTTAGCATAAATTGCAATAGTGTTTATAATTTAATGTATTGAGTCGCTTGTTGTTGTTCCTAGTGATTTTCTGGAGAAAGGCCCAAATCGAAGAAAATTAGATGAAAATCGCATCTGTACTGTAGGCGACTGTACAACAGCGTTGCAACGCTGTGCCCTAGCAATGCGACGTTGCGAAGGGCAGACGGATCATTTTTCCCATAGCGTTGCAATACTAGGTGCCAAAAACTTGATGCGTTGCGAATATGATGAAATAATGGTGTATATTGCGATGATGATGTAGGCGTTGTGCATTCAAATTTTCCTAGCAAGATCTAATTCCAATCCTAGCAGGAAAGGGAGGGAAACGGATACTCAATTTAAAGTGAGTAAACAGAATTCTATACTCGATCTCATAGATACATATAGAATTCTGTGGAAAGCCATATTCGATGAAAGTCAGGGTCGAACACAGGGACTATGGAGACAGTATGCGACGGTAATTTTAGATTACTTTGCGTTGACAAATAAAACAATGAGTTGGTTGGTATGTTTATTTAAGGTATAGATTCTATGCGATGGAATTGAGAAAAGAGTTAATAACAACGAAAGTTACAATGAGTATGCGGGGGAACGGGTTGAGAAGGGATTTAGCTAGCGCTTCTTGATATTGCGTTCAAGCTATGCGATCAAGATACACACACACCACAACAATTCATCTTCCAATGTAAAATGCCATAGCTTCTATTTCTAGGACACATGCGATGTATGCAATGATGTCGATAGGATATATTCCTAAGTCTCTATTCTTGTCTATGCGATGATGAATGATGCACACATATACAAGGTGACCGCATACTATCATATCCTATCTCTAGGGTGCATGCGATGCGTTAATAGCAAACAGAACTTATTCCTAAGTTTCTATCTCTTGATTATGCGGTTCTAATCTGACTCTTCCGAGTCTAGATTCTAATCTGAATTTTCTAAGCCTAGATTCTATCCTTAGACCACCCTCTCGAGCATCTCTAAAGGACGAATGATGCCTACATAATACAAGATGATCGCATAAAGTGAAGATCTCAGGTTATGCTAGCTAAATGCTTCTTAACCCATTCGATAGTTTAGTTACTCATGCATAATGTAAAGAGAGTAAACAGATGTAAAGATGTAAATTCCATTTTATAAATAAGATCAAAATACAGAATGACAATGGAAAATAGGGATAGAGAGCCTAGTAGCAATGTCTTGCTTCCAAAGGCTTTTACACTGAGTTTTTCTCTACTCTGCCCAAAAGAATGTTATTGCTTCTGCAAGCGTCGGCCCTCTCTTTGTTCTCAACGCTTCCTGGCACTCTTCCAAGCTAACCAAGACAATCTTTCGGCGTTTTCTCTTTTCTCTCGCCTCCGCTTTCTAAGTATAAAAATTACAGACTACGACTATCTATGTATATGGCAAAGAAGAACTCCAAAATTCTGAACAGCTGAACTTCTTTAATGAAGGTGGCCTTCAGTATTTATAGAGCTTCAGGATGAAGAGCTTTTCTCTCAAATGATTGCACTAATAGGATGTCATTAATTCTCTGTCTGATGTGTTGATTAATTGTCCCCGAAAAGTTGAGTGTACTTGCTACAGTGTGTCGTTAACGGCTTGTCAACTTAATTCGAATTCGACCGTCATTAGCTTTCTGTCCCATCATGATTTATTAAGCATCCACCTTGATGCACCGTCTTGATATGGCCACCTTCTTGAGCAGAACTTCGCGAACGTATATGATCGCATAGCCTTGCGGTCGCAATCTTTTAATGCGTTCGGATGCTGAATTCCTTGGATCGTAATTCTACCTTGCGTCAACGCATTTTCCTGCATAAAATACGTAAATTAGCTACTTAAATGTGATGGACGCATGCGATCGCAATGTTCTCAACTTAACCTTCTTGAGTAGATCTTTTCGAACGCATACGATCGCATAGCCTTGCGATCGCAATCTTTTAATGCGTTCGGATGCTGAATTCCTTGGATCGCAATTCTGCCTTGCGCCAATGCATTTTCCTACACAAAATACATAAATTAGCTACTTAAATGCAATAGACACATGCGATCGCAATGTGCTCAACTTAATGCTTTTGGACACGATTTTACATATTTTCACCGTCGCAATGCTACATTGTTTTATGTCTTTGCGTTGTAATAACGTGCATTTCTGCCCGTTATCAGTCACAGTGTTGTAATGCTTCAAGATGGAAAGGATGAACTGGTTCGAGTATGGTTCATTTCGTGACTTGACTAGTTCGCTTGGTTCAAGTGGTTTCGGTCCGATTCGAGTGTTGGGCAGTTCGGTTCATTCGGCTCAAGACCCTATTCACTTGTTTCATATTGGTTTGGCTATTAATTTGTAATAGTTAACTGTTTTAATTAATTAAATTAATATAAGTGTTACATTAATTTAATTAATTATTTAGGAGTCCAATCCCCATCTAAAAATTGTTATTTAAAATTATGCATTTGATGTATGATTTATTTTATTATTATATGTCATAATATATGCCATATAGTAAAAATCCCACCATAGGTTATGTATAATTCATGCATCATTTATATTATAAATGTTATAATATATAGTTGCATGATTTTATTTTTATAGTATGCTCGTGCATCATATAATATAAATGTTACAGTATATGCATGCATGCATTAATAACATATCCATGCATAATTTATATTATAAGAGATAATATATAGAGTGTATGTATATTTACTTTTATACAATATATAAGTGTTATGTATGTTTAGTAATGAAATGGAATTGCATGAAGCATGACACTACTTTAGGTAATGTTATAATTGTTATATTTTTACTAAGCGTGTCAATGAATATAATGGTATGGTTTTAATTTATTACATTTATTTTATAAAAGTTATAATTAAATGAAATTAGAAATTAAAATCAATAATTCAAAATTACATGAAAACCTTAGGTTAAAATCATTCTTTAAAATAGTTTTAAAATAAGATTTAGATAGACCTAAGATCACATTTCTAATAAGATTAGAAATTAAGTTAAATCTTTTAATCAGTTTAATAGGATTAAATTGATACTTAATTAAAAGCTTAAATTTGTAGCAAATGTATCAATAAGTGACCTTTTGTCTAAGGCTAGTTCTATCTAGGTTAGGGTATTTAAGTTGACAGAAACGTAACACCCCTACCTAGGAACTTACCTAGAAAGGTGAATTATATAGATTTGCTACAAGCATGAAATGGTGATTGAGGTTTCTTAAATTGTTTAATAAACATTAATCAAAGTTGTTTAACCATCTAAAGTAAATGTTACTTTTGGGCAAATTCAAACAATCACTTAGTTCAAATCAGTAGCCAGATTTTCCTAAGTTAAATAAACATAGGTAAAAAACTCAGTGGGATGAAAATATGGTATATGATACTTCATTTTACCTTTTCACATTTCTCCATAAAAGTTCACACTGTGAGATCTATACTCTGCCTCGAGGCACCTTTGTTTGTGTCCCCCTACAGATGGTGTTTGTATAGGTCAATATCAAGGTGAATGGAGAGAGTGTTTATAGTAAGTGAGAGCAGGACGTGGTCAACACATCCTATGGCCTCTCTCATTAGTTTGTAGTAAAGTTTCATGCTCGGTCTCGAGGCACTTTTTCTTGTGTCTCGATACGGATAGCATTTGCATGATTCTTTACTTCAATCTCCATAAATGGATAGGGTTGCTTTAGTTTTTGTCCCAATCAGTTTTTCCTTACAGGGCTTATTGGGGTAGAACTCTAGAATCTGAAATGGGGTGTTACACTTACAAGAAAATGTTAAGCAGGTTTAAAAATTTCTAGACCGAACAATGGTGATTGATCGTTACAATAACAAGGAGTTATTTTGTCTATTGATTCAGATAGTCTCATTTCAGTGAAGGGGTACCTGATCACTCTACGATGGCTTTTGCCCTGTCTCACTGAAACATCATTGCAAAATAGATGTCACTTAGGGTGCATTAGATTATTTTGCTAAATTTGATTGGTTTTTTTAAATGGGTTAATGCTTAGTGTACTCATATAAATAAATTGTATGGTTTCAGCAAATTACATTATGACTTCCGCGACTTTGAATTTACTCACTGCCGACAAACTTACCGGCGAAAACTATACAACATGAAAAAACACAATCAACATAATACTAATCATCGATTATCTTCGTTTTGTTCTAATGGAGGATTGCCCTCTTATTCCTGCTCAAAATGTCACTCGAAATGTCTGAGAGGCATACGAGCACTGGATAAAGGCAAATGAAAAGGCCTAAGCATATATCTTAGCAAGCCTTCCTGAAGTCTTGGCCAAGAAGCATGAGTTCATGCTCACTGCTCGTGAGATCATGGAGTCCCTGTAGGAGATGTTCAGACAATCGTCTGCACAACTCAGGCATGACGCTCTAAAACACATCTTCAATGCCCGTATGCAAGAGGGGGCATCTATTAAATAACACGTTCTCAACATGATGGTTCACTTAAACGTGGTAGAGATAAATAAATCTGGCATCAATGAGGCCAGTTAGGTTAGCTTCCGAAGGAACTTTAAATAGAAATCCATGTGAGCGGAAGTGGTTCCAAATCACATTGAGAAAGAACACAAACAATTACAGTCTAACGAGAACAAATTATGCATAAACAATAAATTACAACATGCTTCATTGAATGAACAGACAAGGGATAAAGTATGAAAACCTTTGAAGAACCTTTCTTCAAGTATCCCTCGATCGTTCAGCAACTGGTTCAACAGCACGAACTTAAACGCAACGACCAGAACTCAATCTCAACGAATGATTGGATGAACCTCGATCAAAATTGAGTTCAACACGATCCTCGAACCTCGAACAGAACTAGAACACCACCACAAGAGTTACCTTGGTATTCTCGGTGTGAGAATTCAGGAGTTGTGGGCTCTATATCACTTCAGATAGAGGAATGAAGAAGGTAGACAATCTAGTAAGTGGGAGATGGATGAAGTCTATCGTATAGACTAGATACTCGATCGTTTAGAAAGAAGAAGCCTATCGTATAGATTTACTACTCTATCATGTAGTAACGAGTAACTATCGTATAGTAAACTCGATACTTGATTGTTTAGGCTGTGAGACACTATCGTTTAGTAAAACGCTTTTACTCGATAGTTAATTCTTTTGTCAAACGACACAAAATGAATAATCATCTGATTTTGGAAAACCATTTTTCTTTTATCTCACATTTAACATAACCGTGTATAACCTCCCACTCAAATTGGTTATTAAAGAAAAAGAAAATATAATTATCATATAATTAATATATTACCAACTTATCATATTATATTTATAACCTATGGTTTTAATATTTCATCATGTGAAACATATAAACCATATTTCTTTTTCTATGTTATGGTATTTAATATAAATCATATTTATATTAATTCCTTCAATTAATGTATCTAATACATCATATAAATTATATCACTTATAATTGAATTAATTTAATTATATCACATATAATTAAATTTCCTCTTGTTAATTTGAACACTTCAAATTAACCCAAAATCTGATTCTCAACTTGAACCCATTGAGCTACCAAAGGAACCTTATGGATCTGTAGCTTGAAGCTCCAAAGGGACCTTATGGACCTGTAGCTTGAACCTCCAACGATACGTAAATAATAAACTAAACTCTTTAATCACGAGATCCACCATTCGTTAACTGTTGGTCAGTCCACTAAAGACCAACAGTCGCATTCTTCGCACTATAGACATATTTCTGTGTCCATTGGATATAACCAATCAATAGTGCGATGACCCTTCACAAATCGCTCGTAAGTATAGATGGGCCAATTTACTGTTTTGCTCCTATAGTTACATTTAACTCCTTATGTACCACTGATTTCTCTAATGAACAATAAGCCATAGTCCTACTATGACTGAGTCCTCTCTTCCCAATAGAGGGGGTGACCACTAAGTTCAAAATGGTAAGCTTGTTGAGTTAGTAATCCGGCCACTCTCACCAATACAAATCAAATGACCGCTCTCATGAGCAGAGTTTCCAACTCACTCAGGATTAAGGTCATGTCACCTATAGTCATCTTAGTGGAATGTAAGTTTCAATTATGAACGGTGTTACATAAAGAGACTAATCATTTCGTGGTCCGGTTTTATACAAACCCTTTGTATATGATACCCCCGGTCGCATGTCTCCACATGAATGGTCAGGATCAAATCATTTGTAGCACTTTACAATACTTGTAACATCTAAAAACGGGCGAGCCGTATCTGTAGTGTCACCAGGATAAGGTATCCCTCCTTTATCCTTATACTACAGATTATTTAGGTTATTACTTAAGGCATGATCCACTTGTATGTCTTTACATACATGCTTAAGTTACATGAAATAATCACGGATCTTAGTTTATTGGATTGACTAAATGCTTATAAAATAACACTTATTTTATTAATAACAATATGTTTACAAAGTGTTTATAAACTACGAGACCACCAGGAGAATTGGGAAATCAATCCTAACAGCTTCATCTTGGAATCTTTTCTTGAAAGTTTCCTATAGTTTTGTAATGCTGTTATGAATAGGATTGACTACAACCTGACCACCTTGCTCAATGAGCTTCAGACATTTCAAACCTTGATGAAATCCAAGGAACAAAAGGGTGAGGCAAATGTTGTTCATCCTCCAAGAAGTTCTATAGAGGTTTTACCTTTGAGACTAAGTATGTACCTTCTTCTTCCGACACTAAAAAGTGGAAGAAGAAGAAAGGTGGAAAGGGAAATTTAACTCACCAGTTGCTACTTAGAAGGACAAGAAGGCCAAGGCTACAAAGGAATATGTTTCCATTGCAATCATGAGGGACATTGGAAGAGGAATTATCCCAAGTACTTGGCGGAAAAGAAGAAGGCCAAGTAAGGTAGATGTAATTTACTTGTATTGAAGACTTGTTTAGTGGAGAATTATGATTCGGCCTAGATAATTGATTCAGGCACCATTAACCATGTTTGTTCTTCATTTCAGACTTGTTTAGGTAGATGTATTTTCAGGAAAAATGACGATGCATTGGAATTGGGCACGTCATCTCGGCTGTGGCAGTGGGAGGATTCCAACTTACTTTATAGAATAAATATATTTTACTTGAAAAAGAATTTTTTGTTCCTGATTTAAAAGGAACTTAATTTCTGTAAAGTGTTTGATTGAACAAAACTATACTGTTAATTTCTTTGTAAATAACGCTTTTATTTCCAAAAATGGTGTAGGTATTTGTTCTGCTAAGCTGGAAAATAGTTTATATGTACTAAGACCGTTAGCAACTAAAGTCCTCCTAAATGTTGAAAACCGTGGTAACCCAAAATAAAAGACTTAAATTTATCGTTAGGAAAATGCACGTCTTTGGCACCTAAGGTTAGGACACATCAATCTCAATAGGATTGAGAGATTTGTTAAGAATGGACTTATAAGCGAGTTAGAAGAAAATTCTTTATCTGTGTGTGAGTCATGCCTTGAAGGAAAAATGACTAAAAGATCTTTTATTGGAAAAGGTCATAGGGCCAAAGAACCCTTGGAACTTGTACATTCAGACCTTTGTGGTCTGATGAATTTTAAAGCAAGAGGAGGGTTTGAATATTTCATCAATTTTACTGATGATTATTCAAGATATGGGTACGTTTATTTAATTCAGTAGAAGTCTGAAGCTTTTGAAAATCTAAAAAAGTTTAAGGTTGAAGTTGAAAATGCATTAAATAAAACAATTAAGACATTTCGATGTGATCGAGGTGGAGAGTTTTTGGATCTTACATTCTAGAACTATTTGATAGAACATAGAATAGTATCTCAACTCTCAGGCCTGGTACACCTCAGCAGAATGGTGTATTAGAAAGGAGAAATCGAACCCTGTTGAACATGGTTCGGTCTATGATGAGTTATAGTTCCTTACCTGACTCGTTTTGGGGTTATGTAATATAGACTGCAACTTATATTTTGAACTGTGTTCCTTCCAAGAGTGTTAAGAGAACACCTTTGAAATTACGGAATGGTCGTAAAGCTAGTTTACGCCATTTCAGGATCTGAGGATGCCCAGCACATGTGCTTGAGATAATTCCTAATTAACTGGAACCTCCTTCAAAATTGTGTCTATTTATAGGCTACCCTAAAAGAACGAGAGGTGGTTCATTCTACGATCTTAAAGAAAATAAAGTATTTATGTCGAAAAATACTACGAAGATGACCACATAAAGGAGTATAAGTCCCATAGTAAGATTGTGTTGAAGGAACTTTCCAAGGAAACTAATGAACCTTCAACAAGAATTGTTGAAGAAGTCAACAACTCAACAATAGTTGTTGAAGTTGGTTCATCTCGTAAGTCAAATCCACCTTAAGTATTAAGGGAACCTCGACGAGTGGGAGGGTTGCAAACCCATCTATCCGTTATATGGGTTTAATAGAAATCCTAGCTATGGTAGCTGACGGAGATGTTAAGAATCCACTATGTTACAAGAAGACAATGGAGGATGTTGACAAAGATGAGTGGATTAAAGCTATGGTCTCGAAATGAAGTTTATGTACTTTAATTCTATTTGGGATCTTGTAGATCAACCTGATGGTGTTAAACCTATAGGTTGTAAATGGATCTACAAGAGAAAATGGGATGTTGATGGAAAGGTGCAAACCTTCAAGGCTAGACTTGTGGCAAAGGGTTATACTCAAGTTGAAGAAGTTAACTATGAGAATACTTTCTCACTTGTTGCCATGTCGAAGTCTATTTGAATCCTCATGTCTATTGCCTCATATTATGACTATGAGATTTGGAAAATGTACGTCAAGACTATCTTTCTTAATAACAATCTTGAGGAGACCGTTTATATGGAACATCCTGAGGAATTCATAACCCAAGGTTAAAAGCAAAAGGTTTACAAGCTTAATCAGTCCACCTATGGATTGAATCAAGCTTCTCGATCTTGGAATATAAGATTTGATACTACAATCAAATCTTATGGCTTTGATCAAAATGTTGATGAGCCTTGTGTTTACGAGGGAATCATCAACATTTCAGTAGCCTTTCTAATGTTGTATGTAGATGATATCCAACTCATTAGGAATGATGTAGGTCTACTGACTGAAATTAAGAATTGGCTAGCGACCTAATTCTAAATGAAATATTTGGGAGAGACACAGTTTGTTCTGGGCATTCAGATCTTTAGAGATCAAAAGAACAAAACGTTAGCCCTGTATCAAGCATCGTATAATGACAAGATGCTTATTAAATGTTTTATGCATAACTTCAAGAAAGATCTACTCTTTTTCAGGCATGGAGTTATATTTTCTAAGAAACAGTGCTCTAAGACACCTCAAGAGGTTGAGGAAATGAGACAAATTCCTTATGCATCGACCGTTGGCAGCCTAATGTATGTGATGTTATGCATTAGACCTGACATCTGCTATGCAGTGGAGATAATCAGTAGATATCAGCCTAATCCAGGATTTGATCACTGGACCGCCGTTAAGAACATCCTCAAGTATCTACGAAGGATGAGGGACTACAAACTCGTGTATGGTTCTAAAGATTTAATCCTTACAGGATACACGGACTCCGATTTTCAGGCTAATAAAGATTCTAGGAAATCCATATAGGGATCAGTGTTCACTTTTAATGGAGGAGTAATAGTCTAAAGAAGCACCAAGCATGGGTGCATTGCTGACTCCAGCATGAAGGCTGAGTACGTGGCAACTTTTGAAGCTTCTAAGGAAGTTGTGTGGCTTAGGAAATTCCTGACAGATCTAAAACTAGTTCCAGATATGTCAAAGCCATCACCCTTTATTGTGATAATAGTGATGCTGTGGCTAATTCCTGAGAGCCTCAGAGTCATAAGCGCGAGAAGCATATAGAGCAGAAGTATCATCTCATCTGAGAGATTGTGCTTCGAGGGGACGTGATCGTCACATAGATTGCTTCGGAGCACAACATTGCTAATTCATTTACAAAGGTCCTCATGGCTAAGGTGTTTGAGGGTCACCTGCAGAGTATGGGTCTACGGGACAGGTCGCCTTTAGACTAGAGCAAGTGGGAGATTTTGTACTGGTTATGCCCTAGTTTATTGCTTTGTGTACTTGTATATTGTACACCCTACTAGCTTTTGGACAAGTGGGAGATTGTTGAGATAGATGCCCTAAATCTCGTAGGGTCTTGTAGATTGTAATTGTATTGTACAAACATTTTATTTATTTAATAAAATATGAGATATTTTATTTGACATTTAGTAGTATTAAACCCACAAACCAATAAACTAACATCCAAGGTTATCGTCTATAGCTTAAACATGTATGTAGAGACATACAGGTGGATCATGTTTAAGTGATAACCTCAATGGTTTGTGGTAGATGGATAAGGTTGGATACCTTATCCAGGTCCGCTTTATAGTTGTTACAAAATGTTGTAGAGTGCTATAAATGATATGATCCTAATCAATCATGTGGAGACATGTGAGGGGATATTCTATATATATAAGACCAGACCACGAAACAACTAGTCTCATTATATAACTTCGTTCATAATAGAGACTTACATTTCACCAGGATGACCATAGGTAACATGACCTGAATCTCGAGTGAGTTGTGAACTTCTGCCTATGAAGGCGGTCCTTTGATTTGTATGGGTGAGAGTGGCCAAATTGCCGAGTCAAAAAGCCTACTATTTTGGGGATTGGTCTGATTGGGGAGTTGGGAACACAACTATAAATGACGGAATTCATTCCTTCCCCAACATCGGGAAAATTAGATAAATTGCTCCCTTAAGAGCGGATTTCGTGGCTTGAAGAATGTGGCGCCACACCCTCTCCTGGCTCGAGAGATGTTTGGTCATAGTTGGACAATGACTTATTGTTCATTAGAGGGATTAGTGGTACTTGAGGAGTTAGATGTAACTACAAGGGCAAAACGATAATTTTGCCTAGCTATACTTGCGAGCAATTTGTGAAGGCTCATCGCACTGTTCACTAGTTATATCCAAAGGACACATAAATGTATCTGTAGTGCAAAGAGTGTAGTTGTCAGTCTTTAGTGGAGTGTCGACAGTTAATAGATGTTGAATAATTAATTAAACTTCTTTAATTAAATTATTCCACATCCATTGGAGCTTAATTATTCAAGTACCATTGAAGCTTCTAGCTACAGGTCCATAAGGTCCCCTCTGTAGCTTAATAGGGATTTAATGAGAATCAATTTTGGATTAACTTGAATTGTTAAAATTAATTGAGAAAATTAATTATATGCGATATAATTAATTTAATTTAATTATATATGATATAATTACTATAGTGTATTTGATATATTATCATATAAAGTTTATTTGAGAGGATATAAATATTTGGATATGATTCAAATATTAATTATGTAAATTGGATTCATATAATTAATTTTAATATAAATGAGATTCATATTAAATACCATGTATTAATGAGAGAATTAAAAACTATAGGTTATATTATATTTGATACAATATAAAAAACTATAGGTTATGTGTTATATGCGATATAACATATGGTTTAATATATATATTATATGATAAATTAGTTATTATATAAATATATATTATATTTTATTATATTTATTTAATATTAAAATGTGAATTTAATTATGGGAGGGAGTTACACCCTCCCCATTTTTTCTCTGTTTTTCATATGTGATAGAGAGTTAGGGACAAAGCGGTTTTTGCTTGATCTTTTTCTCTCTTTTTCATACGTGGGGTTCTTTACGATTTTTCCAGTCTCTTTTCCCTCTCAAATCTCAATCTCCCTCTCTCCAAAATTCCAAGAGGCCACACAACTCCTTGGATTATCATCCTAGAGAATAGAAAGGAAAATTTTGTGGTGGTAGTCATTTGGAGATCGATCGTGTTTTTTTCGTGACAATCTAGAGAAGGGAATTTTCGTAAAGAAATTTGTTCTTCACTAAGATCCATGGTTGTTCTATGAGTATTTGGACTTTATGTACAGACATAAGGAGGATCAGGTTCAAGTAGATAGTCAAAATGGTCTATAGCATACGAATAAGGTTGGGTATCTTATTCTGATAACACTATTGGATACGACCCACTTTGTATTTAGTACAAACGATGTGATCCTAAATTTTTTGTGTGGAGACATACGAGTGGGGTCGTCCTATGTAATGAGTTTGTATAAGACCGTACCGAGAAACAAGTCACTCTTACTTTATAATGTTGTTTATTGTTTAAGACTGATTGTTTCAAATCGATGACCTAGGTAACTCGACCTTAATCCTGAGCTAACTATGCATTCTTGTTTATTTGGGATTATCCTTAGATTGCATAGGTGAAGGTTGGTTTAATAGCGTCAGCTCAATAAGTCTTTCATTTTAGGGATAAGATCGGGTAGATAGCTAGAGACATAAGGTGCAAGACGAAATACACTCTTACCTACGTTTTAGGGAAAGTAGAGAGGTTGTTTTATAAAGTACTGACTCCAAGACTTGAACAAGGGGCCCCACCTTCTCATTAACATGAGAGGGATTTGGTTTAGTGATTGGATCATGAACCAATTGTTCATTAGAGGATCAACGGGACTTTAGGGGCAAGATGTAATCTTAGGAGTAAAACAATATTTGTCCTAGCCATTATTATGAACAACTTATGAAAGATCGACTTACTGATTATGGTTAAATCAAGTGGACAAAAATATATCTAGGGAGTGCAACTACTAAACTTTAGTGGAGTGACTCGACAGTTAAACGAATGTTGATTGATTTGGTTTAAAGAGTTTAGCCAATTAATCTCAGATCGTTGGAGCTCATGATTTGTAGGTCCATTAGGTCCCCCTACTAACTCACAAACGGATTAAACCTTAGAATAGAGCGATGAGCAAATTTGAAGCGTTCAAATCCGAATTAAGGGATTAGTAATTATATATGATTACACGTTTAATTAAATTAAATTGGAGAATTAAATATTTAAATTCGATTTAAATATTAATTACATGAATAGAGATTCATGATTGAGGAATTTTTGTTTTATCAATTTAATATTTGATATTAAATTAATATAATTAATTAAATTATTCAATTAATTATTAATTTTATTTAAAAATTAATTATTGAATTAATTTGGTGTAAAACTAATGAAATTTCATATTAACTATAAAATTAATTTTGAAAATTAGTTTCAAAATTAAAAAGAAAATTGAATTTATTTTTTGGAAATTCAATTTTAATTTAGAAAACCCATTAGTGGGTTTTTCCAATGTTTACTCACAATTCCACCCAAAAATCTTAAGAAGGTGCTATCAATCTTGGAGACAATCTGATTGCATGCTTGGTCTAAACAAAAATACCAACCCCATTTTGTTGAGACGGTGATCCATGCAAACTAGATTCCCTTCAGCTCATTTTGGAATCCACCTTCCAAACTAAGGTCCAAGGGAATAGCAGGAAAGATCCAATGGTGGTCTACAACCGTTTTGGTGTGGAGACTCAAGCTGGAACTTGAAGAATTTGAAATCTTCAAAGGTATGCTTTCAGAAACTCTCTTTTTATCTTATGCACTTGCTTACTTCGATGCACATGCTTACTTAAAGCTGGAACTTGAAGAATTTGAAGTCTTCAAAGGTATCTTATGCGCATGCTTACTTAGATGCTAAAATTGATGAATTAGAGTGCTTAATGATCCTGATTTCTTTCGCTAATTGCATACTCTGATACCAATTGTTGGAATTAAAAGAGAGTTATAGCATGCTCTGATACCAATTGTTGGAATTAAAAGAAGCATGCAGAATGGAAGCAACGAATCATAAACGCTCTAATTTAATTAATTAACTAGGAATAAGCATGCAATGAGAGTTAGAAATACAACCTTCGTAGTTTCCACAAGAATCTTCGTCTCCACGAGCAATTGGCACCACCAATGGTAAATCCTCGCTATTCTCCGGTTGAAGAACACGGTTGTGGGACCGAAACTCTAATGAAAGATAGGGAATTTCACTAATGAAATTGGAGAGTCAAAAAGAATTTGTGGAAGAAATATATTGAATATTCAAGGAAGCATTAAGTTTTAATTTTTTGAAAATCAAAACCTATTTATAAACAAAATACATGCAAAAACCATCTTGCATGACCTCTACCTCAAACTCCATTAGCATGAACAAAATAGGTGTCAAGCTTAGCACAAGCCATTTCAAAACTCACTTAGTTAGTAAAAGAATTCAACAATTAGATTTTTCCACTAACTAATTTTTTATTAAAATAAACTTATAATAAAATAAATTTTTGACAAAATATGGAATACTATTTTCATATTTTAGAAATTATTTAATTAAATAAATTAAATAAAATTTAATATCACATATTAAATTGACTTTGACACCTAATTTTGAATAATCACATTAATCAGATTTCATACACTTTCATGCTAATATTTTATTTAAAACATACTTTCCAAAAATAATTAATTAATTGTAAATTATATCTTATATAAAATACAATTTTCCCTAAAGACCGAATTTGAACACAAATTCTCACTACACCTAGTTCTTCAATTTTGTCCATAGTGAGCTAGCAAAGAGACCCGATGGACCTGCAAATCATGGGCTCCAATGATCCGAGACTAACCGATCAAAATCTTTAACTTTGTTAATCAACATTCGTTAAATAACAAGACTGTCCACTATAGCTTGTAGTTTCACTCACCTCACTGTAGATATATTATATGCCCATTTGATATAACCATCATCGATAAGTTGATCCTTCACAGGTTGTTCGTAACCTCATCTAGACCAATTATCGCTTTACCCCTAAGTTACATCTTTTCTCCTTAAGTACCACTATCCCTCTAATGAACAACTGATTTAGGATATTAATCACTAAATTCATTCCCTCTCATACCAATGAGAGGATGGGGCCCCTTGTTCAAGACATGGGAACAGTTCTTAAGGGAACAACATTTCTACTATCACTAAAATGGGTAGGAGTGAATGATGACGAGAATTGATGAACGCAATTATGATGCATGTCTTAAGTTATGCGTTTATACTCATGCGTCGGTGGTCATGCGTTGGAATGAAAGTATGTGTTAATCTTGTATGCAATGACCATGGGTTCCTGTCACAAGTTTTCTTGCGTTCTTCCCAAGTATAACGAGATCGCAAGTTTTTCGGGTGATCCGAGGTCGAACTCAAGGACTTGTAGCTAAATGTTATGCGGCAAAGAAATAAAAGAATTTGAGGTTGAAAGGCTACGCACTACTACTACTCCTAACTAACACATTAAGTGGTGGAAGTATTGAGAGGTAGAAACGCAGCAACTGTTAATGCGTAATAAAATGTATGAAAAAAATAGATGAAAAGGCGAGGATGTCTTCACTACAACACTAAGCTTGATCGTAAGGGTAACCCCAGCCAACGCAAGCTATGCGATCATGCTATACACACTTGACGTAGATGCATGCGATGTATATATGATAGTGTCGAGAAGCCTATTTCTAAGCCTCTACAATCCCGCTCACGTGCTCTCATACATAAACGAGATGATCGCATATCATCATATCCTACTTAAAGGGTGCATACGCTGTGTAGTAGCAAATGGAGCTTATTCCTTTCCCCATTCTTGCTTATGCAATCCAATCCACTCTCTCAAGTCTTAGATTTGGTTTTTAGACTACTCTCCCAAGTATGCCTAAATGATAAATGATGCGCTCATAAGATAAGGTAATCGCATAAACATGGTTGACGTAAGATTATTCCTATCTCTAGTGAACACTTGCTTACATTGCTTAATGCAACCAACCACTTACCCTTCCGGGTAGTTAGTTGCTGCTGATTCTACTCATAGACAAGCATTGCATCCGCTTATAGATAAGTGTTGCTATAGCTTCACACTAAGCAAATAAGGTTTTGTCATAACACTCGCGCAACACACACCTCCCGGTGGTTTGCTAAATGCTTCATATCCCTATATAATGCGTTATTGTTATGCGATGAAATAATGATAAAGGATGCGACGGTGAAAGTGCGTTGTCCATGCAAGTTTTCTCAGTAAGATCCAAGTATAAATCCTAATGAGTTGTCTGGTACGCCCAGGGTCGAACTCAGGGACTAAGGAAAACAATATGCGATGGTAAATTTTTAGATCACTTTGTAGTGACAAATAAAATAAGTGGTTGGTTGGTTGGTTGTTTGAAATATAAAAGCAATGCGGCGGATTTGAGAAAATAATTAATAATACGGAAGATGCGATGAATATGCGGGGGAACGGGTTGAGAAAGGGTTTAGTTAACACTTCCTAGGATTGTGTTCATTGTTATGCGATCATGCTACAAACATACAATAGCAAATCATCTCTCAATGAAAATGCTACGGCTTCTAGGTATAAGAACACATGCGATATATGCGATGATGTCTATGTGACTTACACATAAGCCTCTATTCTTGTCTATGCGATGACGATTGACACACATACATACAAGGCGACTGCATACTACCATAACCTATCTCTAGGGCGCATGTGATGCATGTTGGCAAACAGAGCTTATCTCTAAGTCCCTATCTCTTGCTTATGCAAATCTAATCTTGCTCTCTCGAGTCTAGATTCTAACCTAATTCTCTCAAGTCTTAGGTTCTTTCTTTAGACTCTCTCGAGAGTAGCTCTAAAGGGTGTTGGGTGTAACATAAGACAAGATGATCGCATGCAATGAAGATCCTAGGTCATGTCAACTAAGTACTCCTCAACCCATTCGAAAAATTTAGCTACTCATGTGTATTTTACAGAAAGTGAACAGATGTAGAAGTGTAAGTTCCATTCTATATATATATAATCAAAGTACAAAATGATAATACGAAATAAGAATAAAGAGCCTAGTAGCAATTTCTTGCTTCCCAAGGCTTTTACACTATTCTTTTCTACTCTGCTCAAAAGATATTCTTGCTCTCGCAAGAGTCGGCTCTCTCTATGTTTTTTCACACCCCCTGGGTTCTCTTTCGAGCTAACCAGGACGATCTACCGGCGTCTTTTCCTTTCTCTCGCTTTCGCCTTCTAAGTATAAAATAAAAACTAAGAACAACGCTAACTCACTAACTGAACGAACTCCTTCAGTGAAGGTGGCCTTCGGTATTTATAGAGCTTTAGGGTGAAAAGCTTCTTCTTTCTTATGATTGCATTGATGGGATGACATTAATTCTCTGGCTAATTCACCGAATAATTGTCACCGAAAAGTAGTGTACTTACTACAGTAGGTCGTTAACGGCTTGTTAACTTAATTCGGAATCAATTGTCATCAGCTTTCTGTCCCATCGTGATTTATTAAGCTTTCACCCAGATGCGCCCACCTTAATGTGCCGGCTCTATGCGACCACTTTCTTGAGCAGACTTTCGCGATCGCAAATGATTGCATAGCCTTGTGGTTGCAATCTCTTAATACGCTCGGACGTTAATTTCTTTGGATCGCATTTCTGCCTTGCGCATTGCTGGTTTAGAAAATATTGAAATGTTTTGAGAAATGAAAGGAGTTGCAATGAGAAGCCTGCTGCATCGGAAACTAAATATTAGTCCTTTTAAGAAAAGCATCAATCTAAGTTATATTTTCCCAACTCTTATTTCAGCTTTGAGACTAATATGATGAGAGGTGAAATTTGCACATATATGGCAGAAGAGATAGCAAAGAATTATTTTAGATTGCTTGAGGACAAGCATTGTTCAAATTTGGGGATGGTTGATAACTTGTAAAAATACAAGTTATCTTTGCTCTTAAGTTATAACAATTAGGGTTTTTAATGATAAACTCTCCTCATTTTTAATAGAAACGCATAGATTTACTTAAACAATAGCAATTTCATGTAAGAGAAGTTTATCACTAAAAATCAAGGTGCTAACACACTACTTTGCAGGATTTCAATGCAAGAACTGACAATAACACATTAGACAAATGCCACAGGAAACGCGCTAACACATGAGCCATGCATCGGAGGGAATTCAACACATAGAAGATTCATTGCTCTGGGCTAATTGTGTCACATCACCACTTGCAAGCATGGGCACCTGCAGCAGGTGGCGTCTGAAAAGCTTTCAGAGCTCAGGCAGCCAACCAGGACATGGAGATTAATGCTGATCAGGGCATGGACTTAAATGCAGCCCATCCTTCAAGTGGACGAGACCAATGCCTATAAATACTTGAAGACCCTCAAGAATTAAGAGTTTAGACAATTAGAAGCTCTATACTCTCTGTAAATTTGTAGACTTAGTTTTAGTTTGTACAAGCTGTGCCGAGGTGTAAGACGATCGAAGAAGCTGAGAACCACCACCACCACCAGCTAGGAAGTGGAGAAAGTTATTCTTGAGAAAGATACTCTATCCTCTGCTCTTTAAAGTGATTATACACAACAAGATTAAGCCAAAGAACTATAAGGTTGTATTCTTTGGCTTAACTCAGTTTCTCTCTTAATATCATTTTCATTTCATTTTGATTAAATATAGTTCTTTATAAAGACTCATTGATCCTTTATAAAATCATATATTGGATCATCATTTTTGCTATTGTTTATCTTCTGTTTATGTTGAAAGCATTAGTACTTCATGCATAATTCTGTTCCAATGCCTAAACCAACTTGATAACTTGGTGAAAGCTTCTTTACTTAGTTGTTCGAAAGAATAGCTAAGCCACATTAAGTAGAACGCCTAGTACAGCTAGAGATAGACTTACTGGTGTTTCTTGCATTCTAAGTTAGACGCATGCACCCTAGAGATAGACTTGTATGTTATTCGCATTGAGAAGTGGTGAATGATGTCTAACGCATGAACAGAAAGATAAGCAACCCATCCTATTTCATCCACATTACATCAGTTGTATGCAATTATCTTTAACCGGCGCGTCCACCTACTTAAATTCCATTTTCACATGATCCTTCATTTTTCACTCAGCTCTTTTTTATTGTCTTGCACAGGCATAGCATGTTAGTGTAAATAATACATCTTTCACATTTATTTAGGAAAAACCTCTTACTGCAAGTACAACGCATAATCTGTGTTAGTGAAACTGAATCCTTATGATTGACCCTGGACTTGCCAGGAGCCTAGATTATATTTATACTTGGGTTTAATCTAAGAAAACTTGAACGTTATTATAAGGAGTTTTGTGCCTTCTGTGCATAATACTAACGCCCTAACGCATTGCATTCATTTAAACACATCAAGGCAGAACGCAGGACTTAGACTTTATTCTTTCAATATGTTTTACTTTACACACTTCTAAAGCATCTCACGATAGTAAGCAAACACCCTTCATTATGGTTACTCTATAGCCACAAGCTCTCTGCGATGACCGCATTCCCTTGACAGCCGCAATTTCTATACGATGGACGCATGTGGTTGATGGCCGCAACATCTATGTGATGACCGCATTCGCTCGACAACCACAACTTCTATACGATGGACACATTTGCTCGACAGCTACAACTTCTATGCAATAAACGCATGCGATTAATGGTCGCAACATCCATGCATCAAACGTATGCGCTTGCTTCTGCGATGGAGAGATTCCCCGCATGCGGTCGTCTTTGTGATAGCCTGGCTTCCACGCATGCGATCGCTTTCTGAGGTTGCTACAAAAATAAACAATTGAAAGCATAATAAAGTATAATAGTGGGTTAGCCAAGATTCTTAATGTCGATCGACGCAAACTCGTTTTCTCATGAATTCCTAATATAATCGCCGCATATTATACTTAACAACCCTTATAATTCTAAATAAAAGGTCTATAATGACGTGCATTTCTGCCCGTCATCAGTGAATTTCATTTTGCAAATTCTATGTCCTCAGTGTTGTTGAGTTTACCCACACCTTTGCAGATCAAGGGACAATCCCGAATAAACAAGAGTTTATAAACAGCTCAGGATTCAGATCAAATTATCTGAAGGAACTTTTATTCAAGAGTACCTATGAGCGGAAGTGGATCTTTCCAATTCATTGTGACAGAATTTCCACATAAACATTCAAACATACAGATATGCATTAACAACGCTAAATTGCTGGCATGGTTAAAGGATAAATAAACAAGAGACCTAGAGAACATACCAGCTATCATTCAGCAACACTCAATCGTCTACCACAAAAAGTTTCCACATGAACATAAGGAAACGAGGACAACACCACCACTCGGAGCTCTCTGTATTCTTGGAGAGAGAATCCAAAGGGTATGCTTTGTTCGGATTTCGTAGAGGGGAGGAGGAAAAGAGGTCGTATACAACGACTGAACAAGTGGGAGAAAGACTTGTCTATCGTATAGACAAAATGTTTGATCGCTTAGGTGAAGTATACGATTGTATAGGAAAAACTAAGTGACCGTCTATACGATCGTGTAGAAAAAGCTAAGCGCTTGTCTATAGGATCGTTTAGTAAAGCTTGGGTGCTAAACGATCATTTATTAAATGGTGTGTGTGGGTATAAGCGATCGTTTAGTAAATAGCACTATTATATAGGCTCTAATTTACTAAGCGATGACCTTCTCAAAACTATATCATCAAATGCTTAACACACCGTGAGCTATTTAAGCGTCTCAAAACGATTCTTCATCTTACTCATCAGTTACTAAAATAGAAGAGACACCGACCAATTATCCTATAACTGTCCAATTAATAAATAATAAATACAATCACATTATATTCATAACCTATGGTTTAATATCATATATTAATCATAATATTTTTTTCTCTACTAGATATAAATCATATTTATATCCAATTTCCTCCAAATTAATGTATCTCATACATAAAGTCAATTATATCATATATAATTAACTAGTTCAATTATATGTAATCGAACTCCTTCTTGTCAATTTCAACATTTCAAACTGACTCGAAAACTGATTGTCAACTTGTATCCAAGCTACCAAGGGGACCTTATGAACCTATGGCTCAAAGCTTCAACGGTACGTGAATAACTGACTAAACTCTTTAGCCACGATATCCACCATCCGTTAACTGCCAGGCATTCCACTGAAGACCGAACGCTAAACTCTTCTTACCATAGAATATTTCTATGTCCATCAAATATAACCAATCATCAGTACGATGATCCTTCACATATGCTCGTAAGTACAATTGGACCAATTTACCGTTTTGCCCCTGTAATTATATCTTACTCCTTAAGTTCCACTAATCCCTCCAATGAGCAATACAATATAGACCTACTATGTGTGAACACCTCTTGGGCCATGAGAAGGTGTGTGCACCATATCGTTCAAGCCCCAAGATCAATCCTCAAGGGAGCAATCTATCTACTTACCCCTGCTCGGGGAAGGAGTGAACTCCATCTTGTATAGCTGAGTTCCCAGCTCCCAAATTAGACGAATCCCCAAAGTGGTAGGTTTGAGTCGGCGCTCTGGCCACTCGCACCCAAGCAAATCAAAAGACCGCCCTCAATGGAAGGAGTTCCCAACTCACTCAGGATTGAGGTCATGTTACCTATGATGTCCCACCCCGCCTCAGACCACCTTCTCAGCCTGAGGAAGGGTGCGACTACAGCAGTTATCAACCCTTTCGACATTTACTGCTTAATAACTCTTGCGGAAATAACTCTGATACCAATGTACAAATTAAACAATCAACTGATTAAGTAGGCCCATTTTATTTTACAATAATGTAATGTTTATACAACTCAAATACTTAACAACAAAGTTTACAACAACAACCGTAAAACCCTTCGGAAGTGTAACTATGGCATGTGGCAGACCTTGACCTTAGTGGCACTCTGGAACTCCTCACCTTCGCTACCTGGGAAGAAAAGAAAAACATTTGGAAAGATGTGCTACAAAGCCCAGTGAGTGACCAGAAAACTGATTTTTATCAAAAAAAAAAAAAACTACCCCACACTTGGGTACTTTTGCTCAGATACCTTCTCAACTGTGTCCTTCAGTATCGAGCTACTCAGATACCTTCTCAAATGTCCTTCGGTATCGGGTTTCAAGTAAAACTAGTCATAAAATGACTTTCTTTAATAAAACTTAGAAAACATATCTTTATTTGAAAGATCTTTCCTTAGCACATGGTTTCTTAAAAATTTTTAAATATTTTAGTCACTCACCTTGATCGTTTAGGAACCTTTCTCTCTAGAAGTTCCTTTGTCACCTCGGGCTCCCTTTTGAACCCTAAAATCCAGATTCAACTTAAAGCTCAGATTAATCATAGTTCTAAATATTAGATGCTTACTTCTGCAAATATGTTATAAAATGTCTCAGGAAGCTTACCATAACATCTTAGCTCATAACTCCTCGTGATTGGGCCGGAATCATCAAAACATTAAGACTGGCCTAGCTTATCCGACAGCTCGACCCTTTTGTATTTTCCTCGTTCTCCAGCCCGATTCCTTGGAGTTTTTCCTCCGACAACCCTATCCTGAAAACTAGACTTTCAGAGCTTTTAGATGGCTTTAGAATCACTCTAAACGCACGAGTAAATTGGGAGAACTTCTCGTCCCAAGTTGATGCTGCTTTCCAGACTTTCACTGTCCAATGCGTCCTCTTTAAAATTCTATGACTAACGCATGGATTTTGGCTTCAACGCAAGGCTTGCTCAACGTTCCCACTCTTTTTATTGTATTTTTTTTAATTTTGATATAAAAATAAAGTCTTTTGGCTCTATTTATAGGTGTCCAAACCTTCTCCAAATTTGACACCACCTACTTGGTTGCATGGCCAAGTGTTTCTCCCACACACTACCGACACATCATTTTGATCAGCGCAATCTAAGTTTCTTTCTCGCATGTAGCCAACGCATGAGCTTCCAATCTGATGCAACCACCTCAAATTCTTAAGGCTTAAGGCTTCCTCCTAAGAAGACACATGGTTTGATGACGTTTTTTAGGTGATCTCATCCTTTATATGCGTCCAACTCTTGGATGTTTAATGCATAGCCTATAATCAATGCATAGCAAGCCAATTCACTACCATCGCAATCCAACTTAGCCATCGCAAGAGCTAACCATCACCAATGCATAGGGTGACCGCCCATCCTCGACGCATAGCTCACTAGGTAGCATCACACGACTTGCTTGGCATGGGCGCATGGTGCTGGCCACCGACGCATGGGTGTTCTACATAGGTTGGTCGCTCGACAGATGGGTATGCTGCATAGGCTGGCCATCGGTCAATTGCTCAGTCATAACGGCATGCTTGGCCACATGGTAGGGGTGTTCGATAGGGCACTTGCTGCATAGGCATCGACGCATGGGCATGGCCGCTTGGCAAGCTCGACAATGCTCAACGCATGGGCTACGTACATCGATGCATGCCTGAGCAATTTGGCTGAGGCTGCTCGACACATGGCTGGGCGTCTGGCCAAGGCTGCTCGACACATGGCTGGCATTTGGCCGAGGTTGCTCGACGCATGGTTGGGCATTTGGCCGAGGTTGCTTAACGCATGCCACCTTTCAGCCCTCGTGCCATCCCAATGCCTCACTTCCATTTTCCTTCCTTCACCAACGCATCTAACGCATCCAACGCATCCATCATCCAACGCATCCAACGCTTCCATCATCCAATGCATCCATCATCCAACGCATCCAACGCATCCATCATCCAATGCATCCAACCAGCCTAATGCGTTGGTCTAACCTCCAAGGCATGCGTCACTCCCACTTCAACTTCTCCTTTGGCCCAAATAATCTCTCCAAGATTTTATGGCCAATGCATGGCAATGCCTAGTCCAACACTTAGTCAAATTTTCATCAATTTAAGCTTAACTCAAAACTACTCAAGGAAAATCTATTCAACACCTAGAAATTTTCCTTCACTTCAACATAGGATTTAACTTTTACTTAGTTAATTTCCTTAATCACCTGCTTAAGTAAGGAATAATGGAAATCCGGGTTTCACATATGGTCATCCTAGTCAAGTGAAGTCTCTGTCATGAACGGGGTTATATGACGAGACGTTAACATTTCGTGGCCAGGTCTTATACAAACTCTTTATATAGGATGCCCCCGCTCGCATGTCCCTTACACAAATGATCAGGATCAGACCATCGGTGATAAGTCACAACACTTGTAACTATTCCACAAAGCGAGCCGCGTCCGTAGCGTTACCAGCATAAGGTTTCCCTCATGTATCTATATACTACAGACCATTTTGGTTATCACTTAAGACATGATCCACTTGTATGTCACCACATACATGCTTAAGTTACATAAAGACAACCAGGGATTTTAAGTTTATTGGTTTGTGGTAAAACAAATAAAACATCCAAATGTGCAAAATCGAGAAGTGAAGTAAATATCATATACTATACATCACAAGCATTTGTACAAAACTGTTTACAAACTATAGGACACGAGACTTTAAAGTATCAACCCCAACATTATCTAGATCATCAAGAAGTGAAATTAATCAATGTTAATAGTAAACAGTGTTAATACGTAACAGTGATTATTTCGTAGTCAGTCTCACACAATCTCATCGTGTAGAATACCCCCACTCACATGTCTCTACATGAACGAACTGGTCACATCGTTTATGACACATTATAACATTTGTAACACTCATAAAGCAGGTCGTATTTCCAGAAATAGGTACCCGACCTAATTCAAGTACTATAGACTATTTAGGCTATTTTACTCGAACTTGATCCAGTTTATGTCTCCACATAAAGTCCAAGTATTCATTACAATAACCAATGATTCGTAGTTTATTGGATTTAGAGCTATCAATTCATTTTCATTCAACTATAATTGTCTGAATAAACTTCATATATGTTTATTGTTTACAAACTACGAGTTTTAGGACATACAACCCAATAATTGCAAGGCTAGGATGAGCGTCGCAACGTTGTTCATCCTAGTCCAGATTGAACGTGTCCGACCTGACCAGCCATTCAAATCATTCGGTTCGGGTCTTGGAGCTCCAATTCTGCCCCATTTTGGCCGATTCAACCCGTTTTGAAGCTTTGATGGTCTAGTTTAGGCAGTTCGGGTCTGATTCGGGTTGCATCGAGTGGTTTAAAACCTGTTTGAAACAGATTTTGTTCATTATTTTAATAATGATGGAGTTAGCATGCAATTAGAAAAAGAAATCAAGATCATTAAGCAGACTAATTCATCAAATTTAGCATCTAAGTAAGCAAGTTCATAAGATAAAAAAGGGTTTCTGAAAACATACCTTTGAAGACTTCAAATTCTTCAAGTTTCAGCTCGAATCTCCACACCAAAACATTGTAGACCACCACTAGATCTTCCCTACTATTCTCTTGGATCTTAATTTGAAAGGTGGATTCCAAAATGAGCTGAATTGAAGGGAATCTAATGGAAAAAAATGAGTTTCTGCAGAAAATTGAAGAACACTTCTTCAATGTATTTTCCAGACAGAAATAGTTTGCATGGATCACCATCTCAGCCTAATGGAGTTGGTATTTTTGTTTAGACCAACCATGCAATCAAATTGTCTCCAAGATTGACAGCACCTTGTTGAGATTTTCTTGGTGGAATTGTGAGTAAACATCGGAAAAACCCACTAATGGGTTTTCCAAATTAAAATTGAATTTCCAAAAAAGAAATTCAATTTTCTTTTTAATTTTGAAACTAATTTTCAAAATTAATTTCAATATTAATTCTATAATTAATATGAAATTTCATTAATTTTACATCAAATTAATTCAAGAATTAATTTTTAAATAAAATTAATAATTAATTAAACAGTTTAATTAATTATATTAATTTAATATCAAATATTAAATTGATAAAACACAAATTCCTCAATCATGAATCTCTATTCATGTAATTAATATTTAAATCAAATTTAAATATTATCTAATTCTCCAACTTCGTTTATTAAACGTTAATTATATTGTATATAATTACTAATTCTCTTAATTCGAATTTGAGGGCTTCAAACTTGCTCATCACTCTATTCTAATGGACCTACAGATCATGGGCTCCAACGATCCGAGATTAATTGGCTAAACTCTTTAAATCGAATTAATCAATATTCAGTAACTACCGGGTCACTCAACTAAAGTCCAGTAGTTGCACTCCTCTCACTGTAAATATATTTCTGTCCACTTGATTTAACCATAATCAGTAAGTCGACCCCTCACTGGTTGTTCGTAATAACGGTCAGGTCAAATGTTGTTTTACCCCCGAGATTACATCTTGCTTCTTAAGTCACATTAATCCTTGAATAAACAATTGGTTCATGATCTAATCACTTAACCGAATCCTCTCGAGCAAGTGAGAGGATGGAGCCCCTTGTTCAAGACCTGGAATCAGTACTTAAGAGAACAACCTCTCTACTATCCCTAAAACGTAGGTAGGAGTGAATTCTTTCTTGCACCTAATGTCCCCAGCTCTCTACCTGGTCTTATCTCTGAAATGGGAGGCTTACTGAGTCAGCGTTGTTAAGCCAACCCTCACCTATAAAAATCTAAAGATAATCTCGAATAAATAGGAGTTCATAGTTAGCTCAGGATTAAGGTTGGGTTACCTAGGTCATCGATTTGAAACAGTCAGTCTTAAATAGTAAACAACGTTATAAAGTAAGAGTGAATTGTTTCTTGGTCCGATCTTATACGAACTCATTGCATGGGGCACTTCCACTCGCATGTCTCCACATGAACGATTCAGGATCACATCGTTTGTACTAAATATAAAGTGGACCGCATCCAATAGTGTTACCAGAATAAGGTACCCAACCTTATTCGTATACGATAGACCATTTTGGCTATCTACTTGAACTTGATCCATTCTTATTTCTCCATATAACGTCCAAGTACTCATGTAACAGCCATGGATCTTAGTTTATTGAATTGAATACAATTACATATTTAATAACAATTTTATTGAAAAAAACCCTTCAATAATAGTTAATTGCAAATAGAATATGATTAATTTTACAAACTGCGAGTTTTAGGACATACAACCCAACAAACTCCCACTTGGACTAAAACTCCAGTGGATTTACATATATACAAATAAATACAATATTAAGTAATGAGAGAATAAATATAATAAACTATGATATCAGATACCCAATATTTCAACAATTCTTATTGAAGGACTAGCTTGATCAACAACTCTTGCTGATCTATCTTTAGCTTCTGTGGACATTTCGACTAATACTAGCTTATTGTAAGGTTGATGATTCTTTATGTGGTCCTCCTCTAGGAATGTTATATGTGTTGATACAAATACTTTATCTTCCTGAGGATCATAGAAATAACCACCTTTTGTCTTTTTAGGATAGCCTATAAATAGACTTACTTTTGAACAGTGTTCAAATTTCTTTGGGTTTTTCACTAATACATGTGCTGGGTATCTCCAAATCTTGAAGTGACGTAAACTACCTTTACATCCTTTCCATAATTCATAAGGTGTTTCTGAAACACTTTCTGAAGGAACCATATTCAAAATATACACAATAGTTTGTACTGTATATCCCAAAAAGAATTTGGCAACTGAGCATAACTCATCATAGAACGAACAAGGTCCAATAGGGTTCTATTTCTCCTTTCTGTTACACCATTTTGTTGAGGTGTACTAGGTGCTATGAGTTGAGACTGAATTCCATATTCTATCAAACAGTCTTGGAATTTTGAGTCCATATACTCACTACCTCGATCGTTCGAAGTGTTTTAATCATTTTTACTCAATTGGTTCTCAACTTTTGTCTTATATTCCTTGAACTTTTCAAGCGTTTCGGACTTATGACGCATTAGGTAAATATAGCCATATCTAGAATAATTTTATATAAAGTTGATGAAATATTCATACCCTCCTCTTGGTTTAACATTTATAGGATCACAAAGGTCTGAATGTACCAGCTATAAGGGTTCTTTGGCTCTAAGACCTTTTTCCTGTAAAAGATCTTTTGGTCATTTTACCTTCAAGACAAGATTCACATGGTGGTAGAGAGTTATCTTCTAACTGATATAGATGTCCACTCTTAACCAATCTCCCAATCCTATCGATATTTATGTGGTCCAGTCTTAAGTGCCAAAGATAGTCATTTGGAGAAATTCTTCGTTTCTTGCTTTAAGTTTCAACTGTTTTAAACATCTCTATATTTAAAACAGCTTTTACCTCAGTTGGTTTTAATTCATACAAGTTATTTTTCAGTTTTACATAACATATTTTGATACCTTTCGATATAATGAACACTTCATTATTTTCAAAAGAGACTTTATAATTTTGTTCTAGCAAACATGAGATAGATATTAAATTCCTTTTCATAGAAGGAATGTAATAGACATTTTCAAGTAAAATGTATCTATCTCCAACAAATACTTTATATCTCCCTCTACTTTAGCTGAAACAGTCCTCGGTCCCTACCTTAAAAGTTATTTTGCCTTCTATAAGCTGCCTCTAGGAACTAGTTTCCTGAGCAAAAGTACAGATATGATTAGCGACACCTTAATCTATTATCCAGGTTAATTTATCATTTTCCACTAAACATGTCTCAATAACAAGTAAATCAAATTTACTTCGTTGTGCTTTCTTTGTTTCTTCATCTATGACATTCATGTTTATTACTATTAACATATCTAAAACATGTTCATTAACAGAGGTTTTATCCCTTATGTTATAGTCATAAACTTCTTCCAAATCAGTCGCTTTCGACATGTTTAACAGTTTTAATTATTGAACATGGAAATGGAATATAGACATAATACTAGTAGAGGATGATCTAAAATTTGTTTTAACAGAGGAATGTCCTCAATCTCTCAGTTCATTAGCAAACCAAAAGGTATGGAATACGTACGATAGATGGATTAAGGCAAATGAAAAGGTTTGAATCCTTATCTTAGCAAATATATCTAATATACTGGCTGAGAAATCGAGAATATGGATTCTGCTAAAGGAATCATGGATTCGTTACAGACATTGTATGGACAATCTGTCAGAATGGATTTACATACATTAAAAAATATATACAATGTTGAGTAATGAGAGAATAAATACAATAAACTAGGGCATCAGATACCTAGTTTTTCAATAATTCTTGTTGATCAAGCTAGTCCTTCAACAAAAATTGTTGAAATAATGGGTATCTGATACCCTGGTTTATTATATTTATTCTCTCATTACTCAACATTGTATATATGTAAATCCACTGGAGTTTTAGTCAAAGTAGGAGTTTTTTGGGTTGTATGTACTAAAACTCGCAGTTTGTAAAATTAAACATATTCTATTTGCAATAAAATGTTATTGAAGTTTTGCTCAATAAAATTATTATTGAATATGAAAATTGCATTAAATCCAATAAACTAAGATCCATGGTTGTTACATGAGTACTTGGACTTTATGTAGAGACATAAGAATGGATCAAGTTCAAGTAGATAGCCAAAGTAGTCTATAGTATATGAACAAGGTTGGGTACCTTATTCTGGTAACACTGTTGGATTCAAGATCACATCGTTTGTACTAAATACAAAGTAGGTCGCATCCAATAATGTTACCAGAATAAGGTACCCAACCTTATTCGTATACTATAGATCGTCATGTAACGACCATGGATCTTGGTTTAATGGATTTAATTCAATTTACATATTCAATAACAATTTTATTGAACAAAACTTCAATAATATTTTATTGCAAATAGGATATGTTTAATTTTACAAATTACGAGTTTTAGGACATACATCCCAACAAACTCCCACTTGGACTAAAACTCCAGTAGATTTACATATATACAAATATATATAATGTTGAGTAATGAGAGAATAAATACAATAAACTAAGGCATCAGATACCCAGTATTTCAACAATTCTCGTTGAAGGACTAGTTTGATCAACAAACTTAAGATACTTAATTTGATCCAAAAACTCTAACTTAGTCTATCAGAAGTCACAAGAATCAAAGTTCGAATTATACAGGTTGACTATGCAAGTGATTTGGACAAAAGAAGATCCTAACAGGTTACCTTTTTCTTCTTGGTCCTAATCTAATCAGCTAGAAAGCTACATTATAGCCTATAGTGGCCCTATCTACAACAGAGGTTGAATACATGGCTCTTACAGAAGCAATAAAAGAAGTATTGTAGCTTAAATGATTGATGAAAGACTTTGGTATAGATCAAATAGTAGTTGAACTCTATTGTGATAACCATCCAAACATTTACAATATCACACTAGAACAAAGCACATCGATATTAAATATCATTTTGTTAGAGAGAAAATTGAAACAGGGGAGATTGAAATTCTGAAAGTCTATACCTCGGAGAATGCAGTAGACATGTTGACAAATCTGGTTCCAAAGCTCAAAATCTTCAAATGCCTTGAGCTTATTGGCTTCAACCTACCAGAGATATAATAAGTGTTAGAGCTTGGAAGGAGAAGGTTGTCTGCGTTGGAGTCAAAGTGGAGAATTGAAGAAGCTGACTCCAAACAAATCCAACGACTAGTTTTTATATTTTTACATAACTTCAATTTTGTAACTGATATAGTATGAACTATAAATACCTAAATCAGATCAGTTTACATAAGAGAGCAAAAATTACATTGTAAAAGAAAAACTACAAGTCTAAACAATCTTCAAGAAAGAAAAGAGTCATGCCCATGGATGTAGGCATATTTGGTCGAACCACGTTACTTCTTGTGTGTTCATCTTCTTCCTTCCTTCATCTTTCGTTTGTGTATGCAACATTTTAACTCTGCAAAATCAACAAAGAATTAACAGAAGAAACCCTAATATGAAAAGAAGTCGAGAGAATCGTAGAGAAAAGAGAGAGAGGAGATTTACCAAATGAATTTGTTATTTTCATCAATTTGATCTGAAGAAGCAGAATTTATCCTTACATGTGTTTGAAGATGACACTATCTACCAAGTTTAAAACCAACCATTTCCTTTCAATCAGGCTTCCATTGCATCAGACTTCAATTCATTTGGGCCTTCTCTGCAGATAACTTGAACTTTAGCTGGTTTCTGTGGGCCTGCAAATTAAAAAGATAGCCCAACTATACCAAAACAAACATTAAGTTTTAGCCTTCTAAATAGCCTGTGAAATAGATATATGTATTGTATCCCTAAAGTTGACCAAAAAAATGTGTTTGGAACGTGAGCAAAATCCGAATGAAGATTTTATACAACTGGTGGGATTCTCTTTCCATAAATGGTCATGTTTTTTTGTTCTCAAATTTTACCACATGAACGTGAACTGTTGTGAAACTCAATGAAGACATCACGTTTTTGTTATAATTATATCTGACCATAAACACTAAAGCAGGACAGCATGCCAATATTATCATTCACTAGTTATATGCTACAGTGTAGGATAACTCAAGAAAAAAAATCAGTGTCGATGCTTTGGTTCTTGTTCTTCTTCATGGTTGAGCTGGTTTTATCATGGTCATTCGAAATTGTAGGAAGGATGATGGTGACGATAGAGAGCTTACCCATACTTGCTGTTCGATGGAACGAAATGGACCCAGGTTCTGGCGGAATTGAGTATGATGAATCTAGATCATAATTACAATGAAATTGAAACTTTGATTGACCAGGTCTTCCATGTTTAAATTTGATAACATATAAGAGAAAAATGAGATCTCATTTCAAAGCTATTTTTTTAGGATAATGGGGAGAATTGAACTATGCTTACTTTGACTATTTCAAAACCAATTGATAATGAAATGACTAAAATATATCTTTTAAGGATGTTGAGATTTTTCCATCTTTTAATGTGGAAAATCGTATATGATATTAGAGAAACATGAGATTTCATTTCAAAACCAATATACAATGAGATGAGTGGTTTGTGTATATTTTAAAGATGTTAGGAGATGTTTGGGGTAAGGACTAAGGAATAGAGTTTTTAAGTTTGATTAGTTGTAAAGTTTGAGGAGTTATTTAGTTTTGAGACCCACAAAGTAAGGATGCGTTTGGGGTGCAGAGTAGGTTATTATAGTTAGAGGTTATAATAAACTGTGTGTTATTATAGTCTGTGTTTGGGGTACAGACTACTGTAGTCTCGTTTATAATAGTATGTGTTTAAGGTGCAGATTATTTTAGTCTGAATTATAATTGGATTTTTAATGTTTGTTATTTTAGATCGTGTATAATTTTTTCCATTATTATTTTTTATAATACAAAAATTATACATATGAAATATCATATTTTGGAAATATAATTTAAACTATATGGTCCAATTTATACAAAATTAATTGGATTTTAATTTATGTCAAAAGCTAACCATTGTTTGTCATTTGAGATGTATCTTGGTTAACATGGATGGAAAAAAAATACATTACATTAAGATGCAATTCATGTGTTTCATATGTAGAGCTCTCTTTTTTGGATGTACAGAACAATGTAAAACAAACTAACTAATTAATAATTGCATGATTAAAATATTGACCAGTAAGATTACATACCAAATCTACTACAAATTCAAATGCATAATTGAAAAAGTAATCATTATTCAGTATCGTAAAACAGTCCAAAACATAGGTTGATCAAACATTCTCTTCAAAGAGGAGGTTGCAATAGTCGAACTTTAGGGTTGTAGGAACAGATAAGAAGCTCTATGTATCTTGTACAATGTGGAATATGATTTGCATAAGCTTCACTTTCTACCAGTTATGCAATTCAAGAATATCTTCGAGTTGGCTCACGACTTCCGCATGCAGTTCAACCTTTGTTGTATGATTCTCTTTCGACCATTCTACAATTGCCTTCAACTGGTCCTTTACAAAGTCCATCACATTCCTAACAAACTATCGTTTCATATTGATATCCAATTTTATTCCTCTTACTTCCTCTCGAAGCATTTCCTCCTTCAATGCTTCAACCAGTACGTGTTCCATGCAGCTCATCCTGTGACATGTCCATTCTTTAACTAAATATCATGGGGATGTTCGGATCCTATGATTCACCAATGGGGACACTATCATTCATATGGTTTGGCACATTAGACCCGATGTCTGGATAGGTGTCTGACCGTGCCCCTGTAGCTCTATCCTTGTCGAAGACATACGCAAAATCATCATATATAGGAATGACTTGTGTAGAAGCCCCTTTGCTATAGGATGACTATGCACGAACAATTAAGTGGATGTTATGATTAGGTTACTAATATTCATAAAAAAAAATTTAGACAAAATACACCTTCACCCATGCATCGAATGTCTCCCGCTCTACTTTGATGCATTGGAATTCTTCATTCCAGCCGAATCCACTGCAAGTTGGTTCTCTCATTTCTATGATCGCTTGTAAGTTTTTCTTAGGAATATGACCTAACAATTTATAGTTGGTGATCCTTAGATATTACAATCGGGAAACTTCTCCGCCATCATGCATTGCAGTTGTGATAAGTACCCAGGTCGAAATATTTCATTATCCAACCTTCATCCACTAGACGTGACCAAGTTCTCTAAGCACTCGACAAGCTTCACTTCTTCCTCTTTAGCAAGTGTGCTTCAACGCTCTAGAGGAACTTGACATTCTAGTATATACATGTACATGTTTTAATACAATTAAACTATAAACCATTATAAATTATAAATAATTAATTAGGTGAAGTACAAAATATAGTAAACATAACGATAGGAAGAGAAATTCAAATAAAGTCATTTTCATAATACATGACAAATAAAAATAAACATTTTAATTGATTGAAGAAGCATAAAGGTACTAATTGTACATAGAAGTTTAGAGAGAATGATAATTCTTATTCACTTAATAAAACTGGAGATATATATATATAGGTAATTAAGAAACCCTAATCTAGGAGATATGAAATTACAATAAAGAACACCTAATTAAATTTACAATATAAATACATATTAATAAATACATATCATAACAATCCCCCTTAAGCTGGAGCAAATATGTCAATCATACCTAGCTTATTGCACAGATAACTTATTCTTGTTCCGTTTACTGCTTTAGTTAGTAGATCTCCCAACTGATCACCAGTCTTCACATATCCTATAGATATCAACCTTTCTTGTATTTTCTCGCGAATAAACTGACAATCTACTTCAATATGTTGAGTTCATTCATGAAACACAGGATTGGATGCAATATGAATAGCTGCTTGATTATTACACCATAATTTAGCTGGCACAATAACACTGAAGCTCATCTCAGACAAAAGGTGATGTATTCATACTATTTCACACCCAGATTATACTTTTCATCACTTCAATACTCGAGAAATACTTTAATGATCCCAAATCATTGGTATGAAATTGACCCTGAAGAAAAGTCTTGAGGGAATATATACTTGATACATCATTTCCACTGATAATGATATCATCAACATATACAACAATCAAAGTAATACCATTGTCAGATCGTCGATAGAATACAAAATGATCAGACGTCCTCTTCTTCATACCAAAACATTCGAGTACTTGACTAAACTTACAAAACCATGCACGAGGACTTTGTTTTAGTTCATACAAGGATTTTCGAAGCTAACATACCTTATTAGTCTCCCCTTGAGCAACAAACCTAGGTGGTTGCTCCATATAGACTTCCTCTTGAAGATCACCATGTAGAAAAGCATTCTTAATGTCAAGTTGATGCAAAGGCCATTGTAAGTAGCAACCATAGAGATAAACAGTTGAATGGAAGTTAATTTAGCAACAGGAGAAAATGTGTCAGAATAATTAGTCCCACAAATCTGAGCATAACCTTTGGCAACCAAATAAGCTTTCAACCGAGCCACTGTCCCATCAAGATTAACCTTGATAGCAAACACCCATTTACACCCAATAGCCTTCTTTCCATTCGGACATGAAACTTGATCCCAAGTACCATTATCATCCAAAGAAATCATCTCCTCAATCATTGCACTATGCTACCCAGGATACGATAAAGTTTCATTGACAAATTTAGGGATAGAGGTGGAATCAAGCAAAGTAAGAAAAGAATAAGTGGGAGAAGACAACTGATTATACGAAACAAATGAAGAAACAGGATAAGTACAAGTGTGTTTACCTTTTCGAAGGGCAATGGAAAGATCATCACTCGGTCCTGGATCAGATGACGAAGAAGCCAGTGGTGGAGAACATAGATCTGAAGGTGGCTGTGGAGGATGCCTGAAGTAGACTCGAATAACTGGGGGATCAGAAGGAAGAGATACAGAAAAAGGCGAAGGAGAGGATGATAGAGAAAAATAAGTAACCTCGTAGATAAAAAGATCGTCATCCTCTCTCGGACACGGACTCGACAGTGATGGACTAAAGGGTATATCTTCGAAGAATGTAACATCTAGAGATACAAGATACCTGCTCAGAGTAGGACAACAACAACGATAACCCTTTTGAATATGTGAATAGCCTAAGAAAATGCATTTCAAAGATTTTGGATCTAATTTAGTACGATTTTGACAAATAAAAATAAGCGTTTTAATTGATTGAAGAAGCATAAAAGTACTAATTGTACTAAGAAGTTTAGAGAGAATGATAATTCTTATTCACCTAATCAGACTGAAGATACATAGTATAGGTAATTAAGAAACCCAAATCTAGGAGATATGAAATTACAATAAAGGACACATAATTAAATTTACAATATAAATACATATTAATAAATCATAACATTAATCATTACGTAACTCCCATTCAGAAAACATTTGTTTTGCCAATTCATCCCTGTACTAGGTCCATTCATTTAAACTCTCAATGTAATTGATCTCATTGCCCCCAATTGTAGCAAAGTTAGAGTTAATCTCATCCAAATCCTCAACCAGTTCACTGTTATTCATCTTCTTATTGATAAGATTGTGCAAAAGGCAACACGCCATGATGGTTCCACATTGGATTTGCACTAGGTAGTATGATTTTCCTCGTAATATTGCCCATCTACCCTTGAACAACCCAAACGCTCTCTTGGAGACATTTTGTGCAGAAAAATGCTTCATGTTAAAGAATTCTCATGGAGTTGTTGGTGCATTACCTCCTCCTCACCACTCTGAAAGATGATATCTTTCGCCTCTATATGGCACCAAGAAACCCTCCGCATTTGGGTACCCGACATCACATAGATAATAATACCTTGTTCAATGTCCAGCCATTTCAAACCTTATCCTGGTAATACAATGATGAGTAGAAAGAGATAGTATGAGTAACTAGTTACCCTTCGGAACCTTCAGTCCGTCAGGTCGTGATATTGCATCTTTGAGAACTCGAGAATTAGTTGTGGATCCTTCCCCACCATGATAAGACGAATACAAAGTTGCCATTTATATCGCAAACATCGATTATATTTGTTGCAAATTCACCCTTCCTCGTCCTATACCTTGGGCGTTCAGTGGCATTGACATTTACCTTGATGTACGTACCATCTAATGCACCCAAACAATTCTATGATAAAACAAAGTATGGAATATTCATTTAATCACGTATACCTAACAAAAAAATGTCACACCAAACCAACATTGGTTTTGTTGAATTGTACCTTAAACCATTTCCATCTCTAATCCGTACATGAGTTTATGATTGGCACAAGTTTTGTAAACAACACTCCATGTAATTGTAACACTACTAATAAAATGGAGTTGAAATGCCTAGAAACTATCTCACCAGATCGTACAAATTCTTTTCCAACAATTTGGTTCTTAACATCATGGGCTAAGATATGCAAGAACATGATAACCATCTCCTTTACATCTACAACTTCAGTTCCGACTAATCCGCCAACCGTCTTCATGGTAAAACATCTTCTATCCATTCTTGTACTTTGATGACAACATAAATCGGACTCATGAATTAGTCGAAAGTCTGTTAATTGTCTAATATGATGTTTACTGTTGTGTGATGGGTTTTCTTTCCTCTTATGGTCATTCAGTAACAACTCTAGCGTTAAAATTAACTGATGTTGGGAGGTTGTGAATACTGTTAATATGCTAACCAGTTCCATTGATCCATTATATAGTTGGAGATTTGGACTTGTTCTGAAATGTAAACTATAGGTCACATATTAATTACATCATGTTTATAATTATACTATAATAAATTGGATATGGACCTCTATAGTTGGGGATTTGGACTTGTTCCTAATATTTTCCATTATCATCAAAATATGTTTGACAATTACTTGTTTTAAGTTTGGAGTTTTATTTTACTAGCAATTAGAAAAGATATACAATAATGTTATTTTCTATTCCCTTTAAATGATGTACAAAACTGAAAATATGTATGTCCTGTTGGGTTTTATGTCCTAAAACTCATAGTTTGTAAACAATAAACTTATTCTGTTAATCAATAAAAATGTTGTTGAAGTTTGATTCAATAAAGTTGTTATTAAATATTTGAATTGCTCATTTCGTTTTAATAACCTAAAATCCAAAAACTAAGATCCATGGCTATTACATGAGTACTTAAACTTTATGTGAAGACATAAGAGTGGATCAAGTTCGAGTAAATAGCCAAAATGGTCTATAGTATACGAATAAAGCATGGTACCTTATTCTGGGGACACTATTGGATATGCTCTACTTTGTAGATGTTATAATTGTTATGAAGTGCTACAAATGAAGTGATCCTAATTTGTTCATGTGAAAACATATGAGTGGGGATCCTATGCAAAGAGTTTGTATAAGATCGGACCAAGAACTTAGTCACTCTTGCTTTATAACGTTGTTTATTATTTAAAACTGACCATTTCAAAGCGATGACCTAAGTAACTTGACCTTAATCTTGAGCTAACTATGAACTCCTGTTTATTCGGGATTATCCTTAGATTTGCATGGGTGAGGGTTGGTTCAACTGTGCCAGCTCAATAAGCCTTCCATTTCAAGAGTAAGATCGGGCAGATAGCTTGGGACATTGGGTGTAATATGGAATTCCCTCCTACCCACTTTTAGGGTTAATAAAAAGGTTGTTCCCTTAAGTGTTGACCCCGAGTCTTGAACAAGGGGCCTACCCTCTCACTAGCTTAAGAGGGACTCGGTTTGCTGATTGGATCACAAACTAATTATTCAGTGGGACTTAAGGAACAAGATGTAATCTCGGGGGTAAAACAACTATTGACCCAACCGTTATTACGAACAACTAGTGAAGGGTTAACTTACTAATTATGGTTATATCGAGTGGACACAATTATATCTACAGTGAGAGAAGTGCAACTATTAAGCTTTAGTAGAGTGACCCGGTAGTTAACGAATGTTGATTAATTCAGTTTAATGAGTTTAACCAATTTATCTCGGATCGTTGGAGCCCATGATCTGTAGGTCTATTAGGTTCCCTTACTAGCTCACAAACGGATTAAACCTTAGAATAGAGTGATGAGTTTAATCTGAAACATTCAAAATTGAATTAAGAGAATTAGTAATTATATGCGATATAATTACATATTTAATTATTAAATGAAACGAGATTGGAGAATCGAATAATATTTAAATATAATTTAAATATTAATTATATGAATGGGATTCATGGTTATGAAATTGGTGTTCAATTAATTTAATATTTGATATTAAATTAATAGAATTAATTAAATTATTTAATTAATCATTAATTTTATTTAAAAAATTAAATATTATTGTGGTTGATGTTCTAAATCTCGTAAGGTCCCATAGTTTGTAATTGTAATGTACAAACATTTTATTTATGTAATAAAATATGTGATATTTTATTTCAAAATTAGTTGCATTAACCACAAACCAGCAAACTAACATCCAAGGTTATCTTGTAGCTTAAACATGTATGTAGAGACATATGAGTGGATCACGTTTAAGTGATAATCTAAATTGTCTGTAGTAGATGGATAAGGTTGGATACCTTATCCTAATGACACTACGCGTATGGATCGCTTTGTAAATGTTACAATTATTGTAGATGCTACAAATGTTTTGATCGTGATCATTCATGTGGAGACATGTGAGCGGGGATATTCTATACAAATGAGTTTGTATAAGACCAGACCACGAAATATTTAGTCTCATTATATAACACCGTTCATAATAAAGACTTATGCTTCATCAGGATGACCATAGGTAACATGACCTAAATCCTGAGTGAGTTGTAAACTCATGCCTATGAAGGCGGTCCTTTAATTTGTATGGGTGAGAGTGGCCAGATCGTCGATTCGACAAGCCTACCATTTTGGGAATTTGTCTGATTGAGGAGTTGGGAACACAACTACACAAGAAGGAATTCACTCCTTCCCTAACGTCAGGGTAAGTAGATAAACTGCTTAGAGATGTCCACGGGGCGGGGCGGGACCGGGGATGCCATTCCCCATCCCCATCCCCGTTTCGCATTTCATTCCCATTCCCATGAAATTCCCCACGGGGATCGAGGCGGGGATTCCCTGTGGGGAATTCGCGGGGATCGGGTTCCCCACGAGGAATTTTTTGCTGTTGCTTTTTTTTTTTTGTAAAAAGCCAATTAATTTAAATCATTAATGTGAGGAAATTTTAATTAAATCATTAACTTTATCACTAAATTGTTTATTATTATTAGTTTTATATGACAATTTGAATTTAAAGATAAATTACTCAAATTTTGGCCTTAAAAAGCTAATTAATTTTTTTTAGTAGAAGTAAATAAATATAAATCAAATTATTCACATATATAATCAAGATTTAAACATTCAATTTAAACATATTCATTATCTTCCCAATAAATAATCAAATTTGAATTTTAAATGCAATATTTATATAATAATAATAATAACATAACATTAAATAACTATACTAAATAAATATGTAAAAGCTAATCGGGGCGGGAATGGGGAACGGTGCGGGGATGGGGAATGCATTCCCCGTTTCCGTCCCCGTTTAGCTCATGGAGAATTTTTCTCCCCCATTCCTCGCCCCGTTTGGGGCGGGGCCCCACGGGGCCCCATCCCCATGGAGAAATTGGACATCTCTAAAACTGCTCCCTTAAGGGCTGATTCTGGGCTTGATCAATATAACACCACACCCTTTCCTGGCCCGAGAGGGATTCGATCATTATTGGACTATGATTTATTATTCATTAGAGGAAACATGGTACTTAAAGAGTTAGAGTGTCTGACAGTTAACTGATGGTGAAAAAGTTAATTAAAGAGTTTAATTAATTGTTCACGTACCGTTGGAGCTTCAAGCTACATGTTCAAGAGGTCCCCTCCGTAGCTCGATGGGATTAAATGAGAATCAGTTTTTAGATTAATTTAATTGTTCAAATTAATTGAGGGAATTGATTATATGTGATATAGTTAAGTTATTTTAATTATATATGATATAATTACTATAATGTATTTGATACATTATAAAATAAAGTTTATAAGAGAGGAAATAAATGTTGTAATATAATTCAAATATTAATTATATGAATTGGATTCATATAATTAAATTTAATATAAATGTGATTTATATTAAAAGCCATGGGTGAGAGAAAATTGAAACTATAGGCTATATCGTATTTGATACAATATAAAAATTATAGGTTATATGTTATATGTGATATAACATATAGTTATGTATATATGTATAAATAAATTAGTTATTATCTATATACATATATTATACTAATTAATTTTTTAAAATATATATTTTTAATTATTGGGTGGGAATTAACTTCCCTCCTCAATTTTTTCTCCACCCACGTATTACGTGGATGGTTGACAAAGGGAGATGGTTGATCTTCCTCTTCCCCTTTTTGGTCAGTGAATTTGAATATAAAAAAGTTCTCTATTTTTCTCTAAGAAATTCATTCCTCTCTTCTCTCAATTACTACTCTCCCTCTCAATCCAAAATCACCAGAGCACCACGCCTCATGGATTCTCATCCAGAGAATAACGAGATCACCAATTGGTAGTGCCCTTTTTGGAGTGTTCGTGATTTTCACAGAGAAGAGGAGTCGTGAAGATTTGGTCTTCAAAGGTAAAAGGTTCTTAAAACCCTAATTTATTATTTTGTATTTTTTAAGCATGTTATATTTTTTAATTAAGTGCACATGTTCTTTTCATCTCTATAAAATTTTGTATTTTGTAAAATTGGAAAGATTGGGACGATCCATTGCTTCCTCTCATGGTCCCTTCAATGGGATCCTTCAATTATTGAATTATTAATGAAATTTATGTTTAAATAAAGATTTAAAAACTAAAATTTGATATTATTTTTTGAAAAAGAATTTCAAAAATAATAAGAAAATTGGTTCTTAGATAAGTGGGATTTTTCCACTATTTTGATACCAAAATCCCATCCAAAATTTAAGACAGAACTGTCCTCTTGAGATGCAATCAGATTGCATGAGGTGTGGGTACAAAATTCAAGATTTAATGCTGAGAAGGGTTTCCATGCAATTCTGAATTCTTGAGAGAAAAACTGATGGAGAAGAAGTTCTTCATGTCCAACTGAAACCATTAAAATTCTCTCTTAATTCCATCAATTCAGCTTATTTTGATTCCCACAAATCAATCTAAGGTCCAAAGAGAATAGTAGGGAAGATCTTTTGGTGGTCTACACCTTGTAGCTGAGGAGATTGGAGTTGAATTTGAAGTTCAAAGTCATCAAAGGTGAGTCTTTTCTGAAACCCTCTTTTTATTTAGTGAACATGCTTAATTTGATGCTAAAATTAATGAATTAAAGTGCTTAATGATCTTGAATTCTTCTACTAATTACTTGCTAAATACAACAACCCATCATTAAAAATACATTTTCTATTTTATTATTGAAATAAATCTATAAAAAATTCTATATTTTTATCTTTTTTTAGAACGGTTTTCTCTTTATAGCCATAAAATGAGAAAGAAACTTTCTTTGAATTTTTGTTATAAAAGTGAAAATATGGTAATGTGTTTTTGTTAATAACTCTTACTTTTTGTTATAAAATTGTTATTTATATTAGTTTTAAATTGGACTAGTAATTGGCTTTAATGTGGTTATTGAGTAAAAATCAATGTTATTTAAACTAGGTTGGTAATTGGCTTGAATGTTAGAATTTGTAAACCTAGGCTAGTTATTTAATCCCTTTTTTCAAAAACAGTTTCACTTTACAGCCATAAAATGAGGAAGAAGCTATCTCTGAATTTTTGTTATAAAAGTCAACATATGGTAATGTTTTTTGTTAATAACTTTGACTTTTTGTTATATAATTGTTATTTTTAAAATAAAAAAAACATTGTATTCATTTTAAAATGGGTTGGTAATTGGATTCAATGTGATTCTTGAGTAAAAACCAATGTTATTTAAATTGGGCTGGTAATTGGTAATGTGTAAGTATGAACAAAAGAAAAACCAATAAATGAGAATAGGGTTCACGGGTAATCATGAACAAAAAACAGTAAAGATTAGCAACTGATGTAACATAAGTAATATGTGTGTCCACTTGATGTAATTATGAAAAAAAAAAAAGGAAAAAAAAATGTGTGACCACCTGATGCAATCATGAACAAAAAATAGAAAAGAAAAAAAATAATGTGTATCCATGGGTAAGTCCATCATTACACATACATTTTCTATTTTATCACAGAAATAAATCAATATAAATATATTCTCGTACATTAACGAACCTCAAGTTACTGAAGTTGTATGCTAGTTGTCGACCCTGACAAAAGCACACAAAAGTAAAGATTAGCCGTTGTAAGAACAAAGTAAAAATGAAAATTTTGTAACTATACTTCAAAAGATTTACATAAAATAAAAGGGAGAAATAAAGTTTAACCTTAGCAAGAGATGGGGACAAACAAGATGGATGTGATTGTTTTCTAACAAGTCCAACCCTAAAACAAGATATAAAGGAAAACATTAGTATTATACGAAACTAAAAACAACATAGGGATCAGTGAAGACACGTGATAAGAAACTAATGGAGGAAGAGGGAAATAATATATCAATTGCATTTAGGAAGTAAATGGAATGGGAAGGTCCTTAAAGTTAGAGGGAAATGATACCTATATAAAGAACATAACTGATGTCAAATAAAGGCCAATGGGATCATTTGAGAACAAGCAAGTCGATAAGTTTGAAATAAATCTACCTAATAAAGAGTGTCTAATAACTAATACCTATCACCCTAAAAAGAAGGGAATATGACAATCTGATGAACCTAGTAAACAGTATACTATTATCAATCAATGTCCAATATAAAAAAAAACCTAAAAAAATAGGGTATTGACCAAACAATTTGAATTTATTTTTAAAAACCCAATGAATGGGAATAGGGTCCGTCCTAAGATATATGAATTTCATTCATTGAAATTCAAATTTCAGAATATATCATAAATAATGATAAATCAGAAAACAGAAACGTAGATACAAAAATCAGTAATGTGAAATTAGAAATAAAAAGATGTCATTTCATTCAAGGCAATGTGCAATAAAGCAAATGAATTGAAAATTAGAGACCAACAATGTGCATTACAAACCAAAATATGCACAAAAGTTCATGGTAATGTTAAATGAAGCATATGAACTGAAAATCAGAAACCTACAATGGACACACATATACTAATAAGTCAATGATTTTGAAATAAACCTACCCAATTAAGAATACCTAACAACTAATGTCAATCACTATACAATAAATCATCTTAATAATAGGAGATATGGCAATCCAATCAACCCAATAAATAGAATCAAAGTACTATTATCAATCAATGTACAATTAAAAAAAAAAAAAAGGTCTAAAAATAGAGGATTTACTAACCAATGTGAATCTATTTTTAAAAAAATCAATGAATGGAAATAGGGTCCAACCTCAAGGATATAAAATTCAAATTTCAGAATATATCATGAATAATAGTAAATCAGAAAACAACAAAGACCAATAATGGAGATACAGATACCAACAATGTGCATTAGAAACCAAAAGATGCACAAAAGTTTTGAGATTGATGTCCTAAGTCTAATGTATCTCATGGTTTATAGTTATGTTAACACAAATTATTTATCTAATAAACTCTAAGATATTTTATTTGACAATTAGACTACATCAATTCAATCCAATAAACTAAGATCTAAGGTTATTTTATGAAACTTAAACATGTATGTGGAGACATACAGGTGGATCATGTTTAAGTAATAAACTAAATGGTTTGTAGTAGATGGATAAGATTGGGTACCTTATCCTGGTGACACTACAAATACGACCCGCTTTGTAGATGTTACGATTGTTGTAAAGTGCTACAAATGATCTGATCTTGATCGTTCATGTGAAGAGCGGGGGTACTCTATATATAGAGTTTGTATAAGACCGGACCACGAAATGAATAAACTCCTTATATAACATTGTTACTAGAAGAGATTTACATTTCACTAGAATGACCATAAGAGACTTGACCTTAATCCTGAGTGAGTTGTGAACTCCTATTTATGGCGACAGTCTTTTGATATGTATAGGTGAGAGTGGCCATGATAACCGACTCAATAAGTCTACCATTTTGGGGATTTCTCTGATTAGAAAGCTGGAAACACAACTACACATTATGAAATTCACTTCTTCCCATTCCTTGGGAAAGTAGATAAATTACTCCCTTAATAGCTAGATTTGGGTCTTGAACAATGAGACCTCAACCTCTCACTAGCCCAAGAGGTGTTAGTTTATAGTTGGACTATAAACTATTTGTTCATTAGAGATATCAGTGGTACTTAAGAAGTTAGACATAACTACAGGGGTAAAACAGTATTTTGACCCACTCATAGTTATGAGCATTTGTGAAAGTCATTGCTTTTTTTATTGGTTAAATCCATGGACACAAAAATAAATCTACAGTGCAAATGGTGTAACTATCGGCCTTTTGTAAAGTGTTCGATAGTTAATGAATCAATTAATTGGATTAAAGAAGTTTAATCAATTAATCTCATATCATTAGAGCTTTTAATCTATAGGTTCATAAGGTCCCCTCAATAGCTCACTAAAGGAAATACAAGAGGAACGATTTGAATTGTTCAAATCAATTGATGGAATAGCATATTAATGAGATTAATATGATATGTTTAATTATAAATTTGATCTATAATTAAGAGAGAGATATTTGAATAGGATTCAAATAATGAATTTTTTTATGAATCAGATTCATAAAGAATTAGTTAATTTTAAAAGGTGGAGGCAAATAAATATATGATATTTATTTAATTAATTAACTATATGCATTAAATTAGATTTAATATATATAGTTATTTATTAGGTTTGCTAATTAATCAAATAAGTGTTATTTGATTTATTGAGCCTTAAGGAAAATTTGGAAATACTTGGAGAATGTGTAAACCCTTCCCCATATAAATTGTTTATTTTGCCCAAATTAAGGTGAAGCATTCATTTTTTAAAAAAACCTAGCCTCCAAAGTTCTCCTAAATTCTCTCAACAATTTATCTTCTCCACCGTTCTCTATTCCTCTTCCTCCTCCAAGGGTTAGAGACCACGCTTCTACCCTTGGATTCCAAGAAAATATCGAGGTCTCTCTTACGGCGGTGTTCATAGTTCGTTGGAGATTCGTTGTGGAGAAAAAACTTGAGATTTTCGTGAAGATTAAGGGAATCTCCAAAGATAAGAAATCGTTCTTCCTTGTCTTCTATTCTCTTTAAAAGAAAGCTAAATTAAATATGTTTATCCTTTGTTTTATTATGCTTGCTGCTATATTTTGTTTCTTTTAAATCAAAAACGAAAATGCAAGGCGTTCACACGCTTCCGCTCAGGATTCTATCCCTTCATTAATATGAAATGAAGCACATGAACTGAAAACTACAATGGACATACATAGACACTAATGTGCATTAAAGATCAAACAGGAACATAGACCACGAACAAGAACATACGTTTAAAAAAAATTGACCAACCAATAGAAAAATACCAAAATGTTTATATGAGGAAAAGAAAAAAAAAAATCCCCAACCATTACCATTGGTTTGAATCAGTATCAACAATTTATCTTCTCCACCGTTCTCTATTCCTCTTCCTCCTCCAAGGGTTAGAGACCACGCTTCTACCCTTGGATTCCAAGAAAATATCGAGGTCTCTCTTACGGCGGTGTTCATAGTTCGTTGGAGATTCGTTGTGGAGAAAAAACTTGAGATTTTCGTGAAGATTAAGGGAATCTCCAAAGATAAGAAATCGTTCTTCCTTGTCTTCTATTCTCTTTAAAAGAAAGCTAAATTAAATATGTTTATCCTTTGTTTTATTATGCTTGCTGCTATATTTTGTTTCTTTTAAATCAAAAACGAAAATGCAAGGCGTTCACACGCTTCTGCTCAGGATTCTATCCCTTCATTAATATGAAATGAAGCACATGAACTGAAAACTACAATGGACATACATAGACACTAATGTGCATTAAAGATCAAACAAGAACATAGACCACGAACAAGAACATACGTTTAAAAAAAATTGACCAACCAATAGAAAAATACCAAAATGTTTATATGAGGAAAAGAAAAAAAAAAAATCCCCAACCATTACCATTGGTTTGAATCAGTATCAACAGCCTAAGTGAAATAATTAAAGTATATAATAACTCCCCAACCAGATAGTGTTAAAAATATCAATCAGCAATGTAGGATAAGGAAAATGAAGCCTAATTTCAAGAATTTGTCATAGTTGGAAAAATTCAATTAGTAGTTAGGGCATGAACTTCAATTGAAGAATAACAAAAAAATTACAAACGTTATAGAATCCAAGCAGTGAAGAACCAGAAAATGAAAAACAAAGCATACAAGAACTTTCAAACAAATGCTTACAAACAAAGGAAAAAAAAAAACATGATCCTTGTATCAATTGGGAAAGGAAGAGAAACATACCTTTGACCTTCTTCCCTACCAAATTCCAATCCACATCCTTCAACCCTTACCAAACTCCAAAAGAGAACCTCCATCCCCACCATGAAAAATTGAACGAAGTGGCAAAGGGGATCCTGTTTGGAGCGGCAGGGGAAGAACGAAAGAAACCATTTGGATCGGCAAGAAGAAAGAGGAAGTCAGACGAAATAGGTTCAGATCTAGGGGAAAACATGCATCTCGAGTACCAAAAAAACGAAGATCTATAGATGTGTGAAGGGTTATACGAAATAAAGTTAAAGTTTCATCAAACCGACCCAAAATCAGACTCCTAAGGAGAAAATGAGAGGATGAAACTGTTGGGGTTGATGTCCTAAATCTTGTGGGTTTTGTAGTTTGTAATTTAATGTACATACATTTTATTTATTTAATAAAATATGAGATATTTTATTCGATATTTAGTAGCATTAACCCACAAACCAACAAACTAATATCCAAGGTTATTTTCTTGTTAGGAATGTCCTAAAACTCGTAGTTTGTAAACATTAAACATATTATATTCACGATAAAGATATTATTGAAATTTCTTTCAATAAAAGTGTTATTGAATTGTATTTATTCTTAAATCCAATAAACTAATCCATGGCTATAACATGAATTAAACTTTATGTAGAGACATAAAAGAGGATCAAGTTTTAGTATATAGCCGAAAAGGTCTATAAATATATGGATAGGGTTGGGTATCTTATCCTAGGGATACCATGGATGCGACCCGCTTTGTATATTGATACAAACAATGTAATCCCAAAGTTGTTACAAAAAGGTCTATAAATAGTCACTTTTTCTTTATAAAGACCGCTATTAAAACTTACTATTTCAATTCAATGACTTAAGGTAACTCGATCTTAATCCTGAGCTAGCTATGAACTCCTGTTTACTCAGGATTATCCTTTAATCTGCATAAGTGAGAGTGATTCAATATCACCACTCAATAAGCCTCCCATTTTAGGGGTAAGACCAGATAGATAGCTCGGGACATAGTCTTGCAATACGGAATTCACTCTAGTCTTAGAGTTAGCAGATAGGTTTTTCCTTTAAGTCTAACTCCTGGTCTTGAACAAAGGGACCCCACCCTCTCGTGGCTGAGAGAAATTCAGTTTATTGGTAGGACCATAAACCAATTGTTTATTAGAGGATCCATTGAGACTTAAGGAGCAAGATGTATTACAGGGGTAAAACGGTAATTTTGACCCAACTATGAATACGAACGATCTGTGAAGGATCAACTTACTAATTATGGTTAAATCAAGTGGACAGAAATATATCTACAGTGAAAAGAGTGCAACTACTGAGCTATAATGGTATGTCTAAGTAATTAACGAATATTGATTAATTCGGTTTTAAGAGTTTAGCCAATTAATCTCAAATCGTTGAAGCTCATGATCTGTAGATCCATTAGATTCCTCTACTAGCTCGTAAAAGAACTAAACCTTAGAATAGCGTGTTGAGAGAATTTGGAGTATTCAAACTTGGTTAGGGTTTGGATTATTATATTTGATATAATCGAGGTTTATTTGTCGAACAAACGTTATGATTTTAGAGAGTTGACAATATTTATATGATTTAAATATTTAAGGAGGTGTAATATTAATTTAATATTAGATATTAAATTAAAATTAATTAAATTAGTTTAATTAATTATCCGAATTAATTTTTGAATTTATGAAATTCAAAATTATGAAATTGATTAATTAAATTTGGATTTTAGAAATTCAAATTTATAAAATTAGTTTAATTCAAATTAAAATTTGTTTTTTAAAATTCGAGTTTTAATATTTTCATTAAAATTATCCAATTTCTTTTTAAAATTCAATTTAAATGGAAAGTGGGATAATCCCATATTTTCTATTTAAATTAAGACCTCATGCCACTATCTTTAATGCAATGTGAAGTGGCTTGCTCATGCTTAATCCAATTTGCAGGAAAACCTCTATAAATTGAGGGTTTTTTTTTTATCAGATTTGAGTGCCATGCAAAAACTAAAAGTTGAAAAGAAAAATATGATTTTTCTTACTTCTTCAACTCTCAAAACCTACACCAAATTCCTCTCCATTTAAGTTTCACCACTCAATCGAAGATTTGAGATTAGTAGAGAAGACACCTATGATAGTTTACTATAGAGATTGAAGAAGAATTTCGTGGTAAATTCAGTCGATTTAGGAGAATAATCAAAGGTATTCACTTGAACCCTAATATACTAAAACTATGGACATGCATGCTATTTAACAAAAATTAATGTAGTTAGAGTACTTAGATCCTTAATTGTTTCCATATGTAAAATGTCAACTCCATCAATTAGCATCAAAGCATGTTTTAAGTACTCAATTTGCGTTAATTTTAGTATTGTGGGTCTTTTTCCATGAGTTGCATGAAATGGTTGCTAAAATGGATAAATTTTGGTTTTGGCATCTAAATTTTCTTTCAATTTGCAAGTATTTTTTGTAATTGGCTCTTTGTTTATAGGACTTAATGTGTGATAATGAGTCTGTAAATTTATTAGAGTTAACAGAGTTGCAATTAGGTTGTAATTGAAGAAAATCCGAAGTATGCTCAGCTGCAAAATTTCAAAATTGAAGATTATGTCAGACAACATTGCAATGCTACCCTCACAGCGTTGCAATGTTATTCTTAAACCAGCCCATAAATGAAGGTGTTATCCTGTGGCATTGCAATGCTAGGATGGAGCATTGTAACGTTGCTCATCCCAACCCAATTCACGCGCGCGCCAGACATCCAGCGGTTCAATCGAACCAATTTGTTCGGTTCAGTTCTTGTTTGACCGATTCAACCAATTTTGAAGCCTTAGAGGTCCGGTTCAGGCGGTTCGAGTCCGATTCAGGTCGATTCAAGTAGTCTAGAAGATTTTGGATATCTTTTTTTAATTATTAATGTAATAATTAGCTTGTTTGCTTATTTAGGATGCCAAAATTAATCCATTTCAGCTTGTTTAATTATTTATGCATTATGAATGTATGTTTAATTAAATTAAATATTGTATATGCATAAAGTATGCCATGTAGATTTAAAATCCCACCATAGGAAGCATGTATCATGCATTGAAAGTATGTTATAATATGTTATAATATATAGTATGTATGATTTAGGGTTTCATATATTTAATATAATTATTATATTAAAATGTGGAATGCATGATGTATGTTATAGCATGTCTATAATTTTATAAAGAGTTATAAAATGGGTTAGAATTTTAAAATCTATAACAAATATAAGAAACATGCTCACTTAGGGTTAACAAATAACAACTTGTTTTTAATAGTTAAAATAGGTCGTTATCTTGTAAAACTCTGGTTACAAACTCAAATCGGACTATAATCCTGTCTAACGTTGGAGGTACTTAAGTTGACGGTTTATAGAACATCTGCTACCTGGGATTATAGCCAAACTATTGAGCGTTATTAACCCCATTTTATGAGCATGCATGAACGATGTAAGGTAATAAAATGGTTTTATCACTTAGACATCCTAAGTTAAAATCCAAATATAATCGTTATACTTGGATAAACCACCTAGACTTAGGATATTTTTAGATGGCATATACCTAAGTAAATAAATATACCAAGTCCATTAGAACACTTCAGCGAGAGATTAATATTATATGTGGTATATTCGATATAACATATAGTATAGTATATGTTATATATAAATGAGTAATTATATAATTTATATTATTTTAATTAAATTTAAAATTAGCTTTAAAATTTAATTAAACATGAGATGGAAAGTGGTTGGGGATTTTCTTCTCTTTGACCAAAAACACATTTATGCAGATTTCTTTTTTAGTCAATGTTCTTCCCTGAGAAAATTCCCTCTCAAATTATCTCCCTCTCCCAAAAATATTTCAGAGCTCAGACACCCTTGATACTCTCACCCTACCCTAAGGAGAATATAGAGGAAACTTTTGTGGTGGTGTCTTGGATTGTGATTGTTAGTGATCGAAGAGGTGAAAATTCATGAAAAACGATTCTTCAAGGGTAAGTGTATTTTTTCTAAACCCTAATTTCATCTTCTCTTTCTTCAATTGCATGTTGTACATTAAATATTAATTACATAAATTGTGTTTCTATAACATTGTTGTTCTGTGGAAATAAAATTGGAGTGATCCCCACTTCCACTACGAAATTTCATAGTTTCTTCAAAAACCCTAAAAGAAAGATACCAAGAACCGACAAAGACGAGAGATACGAAAGAAATGACAAACCTAATCTAAGATGTGAAATCGACGGAGATGGAGGAGGCAGGAAAGCTTTGGGGAGTGGGATCGATGAATGAGAGAGGTAAAATAGAGTGACGAGAGAGAGACGACTGAGAGAAATCGAGGGGTGGGAGAAGAAGTCACCGTAGCGTGTGATGGTGTGGGTAACAGTTAACAACACTGTTGCTAATTGAGGTTATAAAATTTGGAGCTCCAACTAAAAATAGTTGGAGCCCTAAACATAGACTCCCCTTAAGTCAAATATGAGGCCCAAACAATCCCTAAGAAGTTAATAAGACATGAAATTGATGTGTTCTAGTTGTGTGAGACTTACAATCTCCTTTGAGCCAAACAAGAAGTTATCTACCAACTCCAACTCTTTAAACCAAATATAAATTTAAGTGGCCGTTTGGTATAAGGTTTTAAAAATACCTAGGAATTAAGCATGTCTGGACATGAAAAGCTTGAGAATAAGATTGCTGAGAATCAATGATGACTATGTTTTATTGTAAATGGAAATGTTAAAATTTTATAGAAAAAATTAACTTTGTATTTTGTTTATAAAATTAATATGGACACCTCTATAAAATTTTGATAGATCAATTGATAAACAATAAATTCAATTCAAAGTTTTGAGCAAAATTAATCACTTAACTATCAAATAATAATAATAATAATTAAGACCTCATTTGGTAAAAATGTTTTTTATTTTTGTTTTTTAAAATTAAGCCTGTGTACACTACTTTCACCTCCAAATTTCTTCATTTATTATCTACTTCTCAGTTTAAAAAACTAAGCCAAGTTTTGATAATTAAAAAAAAAAAAGTAGATTTAAAAAGTTATTTTTGTTTTTGGAGTTTTGTTAAGAATTCAACCATTGTATCTAAAATAGATGCCAATCAGTGTAAGAAATGTGGATGAAATAGGCTTGTTGTCAAAAAGAAAAATAAAAAACCAAATGGTTGTCAAACGAATCCTAAGTTGTTAATTACAAATGTTAGTAAAGTTAGTAATTTAATTAAAGTTACTTGATTACATAATTTGATGTATCAATTTGATGAATTTATATAAATATGATGTATCAATTAATAAAACAATCAACATCAGTTTGAAAAAAAATAAATACAACATTTTGTGACTAAAAAATAATGAATTATAATTAATCAATGATAAACTAATTATATTTATTAAAAAACCATATCATGAAATATTGATCATAATGATAATTAATTAACTACATATATAATTTATTAATGAATTAATAGTATTAATGTATCAATACGGTTTATTATATAAGGAATTATGAATCTGGAATAGTTAAATTAAAATATTATAATTTAAAATTTAATATAATTTTCTAAATTATAAATTTAATATTAATATATTAATTAATTTTAATAATATAAAATAAAAGAATAAATTCATATATTAAAAAGGGAGAGGGAGTGAGCATCAAGAAAATCACATTTTTATGGGTATCATCCATAAGGATAAGGAATGCATAGGAATAGCTTATTCGCATACCTAAAGCTTCAATACTTGTACCAAACAATGGTATGTGTATCCCTTACCCATTCTCACCCTTATTCCCATCCCAATTCCCTCCATCCAAACACCCATAAGGATTTTCTATATTTTATTGTTAGATCTTTAACAACGGGTAGAGATGAAAATGAAGTGGCAAATTTGTTTGCTGGGCATGTCAAGCTAGACATTCAAAAAACTTGCTAGAAGATACGACGATGAAATTTTGTTATAGACATTTAGGGGGTGTGTGAGACATGAAGTGAAATTGTGAAGTATGAAGAGTTGTAAATTTTAGAGAGTTATGAATTTTGGTGGTGTTTAGCTGACAGAGTTAGAGAGTCCTTATTTGAACTAAGGAATTCGTGACCCACAAGTAAAAGCATTAATTATAAGTCTTATTAACTCCCTATTAACTCCTTACACTGATCTCTAGGAAGTTTACAATTTTTCAATCTCTAGAACTTCTTTTATATTTCACGACTTCACTTCAAGTCCCAAATGTCCCGAAAAAGTTTGCTAGAAGATTGTAGGCTTGAACTGGCTCAACGCATCCCGCAAGAGATGCTAAATGGGCCAATTATGGGCTCTTGTGATATATATGGGCCGAAAAAGGCAGGCCTGGAGTTGAAGATCCGCACCATTAGAAACGCAACCCACAGAATCAAATTCGGTAACCTAAACCAGCCCCAGGTAAATCGACCAATAGGCAAGACGTAGCAGAAAGGAGGCCAAGCTGAAAGACTATTTTGCCCTTCGTCAACTGTGTTTCAATTAGGTAGCGGAATGTTCAGTCCGGACAATTCTCTATACTTCAGGCGTTTAACACGAAGTGTTCGAGTATCACAGTCTCTCTGTCTCTCGCCCCATCAGTTTCCCTAGTCATCGTGATTGCTCTAGTTACAATGTCACTTTCTTTCATCTCCAATGGTGAAGCCGCCGTCAAATCCAATCCCGCGCCGGTCTCCGGACGGGTCTCCTCAGTGTATAGCGAAGTCCAGTCCAGTCGTATCAACCACAATCTGCCTCTGCCTTCTGTTCTCAAAAGTTCCTTTACAATCGTCGACGGACCCCCTAGTTCTGCCGCTGGCAATCCAGGTACCCTCGGATCTTTGTATATTTCATTGTTGGTTGATCTTGTGATGTTTATTCCTCTCGATCTCTTGAGGAATCTGGTTGCCTGCTCGCTGAATCAGGAAATGAGTATTTTTGTTTTTCATTTTTAGCATTTCTAACTGTCTTTTCGTTGTTATTCGACTCAATGGGAGTGAAAATCATGGAAGCTGTTGCTTATGCTTTAGAGTTTAAATTCACTTCATTCATGTTTTGGTGATTGTTTCTGATCTTACAGATCTTACGTGAATTCTAGCGATTTAAGTCTTGCGTCTCGTTCCATAATTCGATTAGGTGCATGTGTCTGAAAGAACAATTATAATTTAGGCGTTTAATTGTTTTTGTTTACGTTTGTTTTATCCAGACGAGATAGCCAAGCTATTTCCTAATCTTTTCGGCCAGCCATCTGCAAAATTGGTGTCAAGCGATTCCACCAAAGTTCAACCGGACAAGAAGTTGAAGATTGGTGTCGTGTTGTCTGGAGGCCAGGCCCCCGGAGGACATAATGTTATCTCTGGAATTTTTGGTAATTATTATTTTACATTTATTGAATTAATTATGGTAATTATATGCTAAGGTACTACCAATTATGTTTCTTGTATTCTTTGGATTTTATTGATTTTAAATCTGTGTTGGCAATAGATTACTTGCAGGATCACGTCAAAGGCAGTGTATTATATGGCTTTAGGGGTGGCCCTGCCGGGATTATGAAATGCAAATATGTGGAATTGACTTCAGAATATATTTATCCATACAGAAATCAGGTAAACCTTTAGCGAGCTTCACAACTTTACTTTTAAATACTTCCAACAATTTCAAACTCTAATAGGTTTCTATACTCTTATATACTTGCTAATTTTCACGTATTTTCAATGTTTAAACTTGGTCATCATAAGACTATGTAAAACTATACGTTAACTGAATCACTGATGCATGAGCATAATTGGTGATGATGAATAGGTAGGGGAAAGTGATTATTTATGTCAAGGTTAATTATTAATATTTTCCTTGTTCTCGAGTTCTTTTTCAGGGTGGGTTTGATATGATATGCAGTGGGAGGGACAAAATTGAAACTCCAGAGCAGGTGAGACTCTCTTTTGCCTCTCAAGAGACACATTATACTGGAGTGACTTGGATACGGTAGGATATATGAACTTAGTTGAACGGGCCTAATTTTTCAGTTCAAACAAGCCGAAGAAACAGCAAAAAAGCTTGATTTGGATGGGCTTGTTGTGATTGGTGGAGATGATTCCAATACAAATGCCTGCCTTCTTGCTGAAAACTTCAGGTGTGTAAGAAGATAATGTATTGGAAGTGTGTCTCCTTAAAACAATATTGGTGGACTAATTTCCCTTTCCCTATCATGTTTTACAGTTTTAGTTGTTTCTATTTTCTGAAATTATACTTCTTATGATCAGAGGTAAAAATTTGAAGACCCGGGTAATTGGTTGCCCCAAAACAATCGATGGAGATCTAAAATGCAAAGAGGTGCCCACAAGTTTTGGATTTGATACAGCTTGCAGGGTAACTAAACCATTTCTCTTGCTGAAATCTTAACATGGGGGTAATGCTTTTGATGTAAAACTGCATTGTCCTTCGATTGTTCTAAAGCTTTTTCCGAGGTTTATTCTCATCGTGGAGGTAGATATTAACATCTTGGGGATAGAGCTATTTATTAATTGATATTACTTTCTGAGAGAGAAAGTTGTGTGGATACAGTTTTACCATATGGGATTGCCACTACATTATTCATGTACACTACTAAAGAAGTTCATGTTTCTAATGTGGCAGATATATGCAGAAATGATTGGTAATGTCATGATAGATGCTAGATCAACTGGAAAATACTATCATTGTAAGTATATATTTATTCAAGTTAAGCATCATAATGCTGTCACTCATAATACCATCATGTTGTGCCACCAAGGAAATCCATTTTAGTACTGTTTGAAGCGGTGGTTTGTTCCATGGTTTAAAAGCGTCATTAAATGGATTAAAATAAGAATTCCAAGACATCACCCATCTGATTCTGCAATTTGATACTAGTTTTCATAGTTCTCCCAAAACAGTGAGATTGTCATCTATCTCCACTAACTGGATTAAAATGTCTTTTCTTTTCTTTATCAGCTGTCAAATTGTTTGATGCCTCAAGAGGCATTTATCACTTGTATTGATAGGACACATTTCTAAGCAAGTGCTGACGTGTTGTAGCATGTGTTTGGATCATTGATTTGAATTTACTCTGTTGCGTTCCTCTTAGCATATTTTTATAATGTGATCTGCAGTTGTCCGGCTTATGGGGCGTGCTGCTTCACACATCACCCTAGAGTGTGCTTTGCAGACTCATCCAAACATTACTATTATTGGGGAAGAGGTACTATCAACTTTTGGTCAGCTGCATTTTTAATTATGCTACTTTTCTTTTTTCTTTTTTCTCTACTTTGGGAAAGCGAACAAGGATTTATTATCTATGGTGTCTTCATTCTCTTCCCGCTCATTGCAAATTATTCCAATTGCTCAACTTATAAAAAATCCTTTAATATATGGAACCTTTTAAGAAGTTTATTAATGGTCGGGAATCTTTGGTTCGATGGATCTAAATTGTGCTGCATGCACAGAGTTCAGTCCACACTGTACCTAACTACGAGGATTTATTTTGCTGTAGGTTTCTGCTCATAAGCAAACGCTGAAAAATGTTACAGATTACATTGTAGATGTAGTCTGCAAACGTGCAGAACTTGGTTATAACTATGGTGTTATACTTATTCCTGAGGGTCTGATTGACTTCATCCCGGAGGTATTTTTCTTGCTCATGAAATCAGTAATGGTCGTCTTCCTATTCTCATTCTTAGCTGGGTGCTTAATGAAACTATATGTTGTTCTTGAATGCCTTGTAGGTACAACAACTTATTGCAGAGCTAAATGAAATTCTGGCACATGATGTAGTTGATGATGAAGGATTATGGAAAAAGAAGCTTACTAGTCAATCTCTTGAACTATTTGAGTTTTTGCCTCAAGCAATTCAAGAACAATTGATGCTTGAAAGAGATCCACATGGAAACGTTCAGGTAGGTGTTTTATTTTGCTTTTCTGTCAAGATGCCCAGGTCTTAGTGTTTCGTGGTTAGATTAGATATGATACTTTTTCTTCATTTCTTGTTTAGGTTGCTAGAATAGAAACAGAGAAAATGCTTATTCAGATGGTAGAAACAGAGTTGGAGAAGAGGAAGAGTGAAGGTGCATACAAAGGTCAATTTAAAGGGCAATCTCACTTTTTTGGGTAAGAATTCTCCTCTTTACTTGAGAACTGCCCTCTTCCTCCTCCTCCTTCTTCTGTTGGAGTTCCACAGCACTTTGCGTCAGGGAAAAATAAACTATTACACTAACCCCATATATAATTTCAACTTCCAGATATGAAGGGAGATGTGGTCTACCAACCAATTTCGATTCCACATACTGCTATGCATTGGGTTATGGTGCTGGAGCTCTCCTGCAGAGTGGAAAAACTGGACTAATATCATCTGTCTGTCCTGTTCTCTGCTCACTTACCATCAATCAAATATTTTATTGGGAAATTATCAGAAATAGAACGTTTAAGTTTTCTACCTTATAAAACTAGCATCTTTTTTTAAAACTCATAAAAATAGTTTCTCAGATTTTAGTTAAAAAAATCAACTTTTTCTAACTTATCGATTGTTTGAGGCTTTTTCAGTACATCTCACCAAATTATACACCGAGATTATGTGCATCTCGGTGCTAAACTTGGGCAAAATAACATCGAGATTCTATATATTTGAGTTTTTCCGATGAAATCTCGAGTATAATTAACACAAAAATTCATGTATTTGAGCTTCTCAGTGGAATCTCGTGCAGAATTAACATCGAGATTCTATATATATCCCAAATCTTACTCAATTTTTCGAAAAAATTGATCTTCCAAAATTTTAAAATGTTGAATCAATTTAAAAATTTTAATTTGATAATTGGAAAATGCATTTGGAATTTTGGAAATTCATAAAATTGTGAAAACATAAATTATGCTAAAGATTTGAAAAATTACATAATAATTTGATATAATATTTAGCAAACATAATCGAATTTGGAGAAAATTTGAAAATAGTATAAGATTTGGGAAGATTAAAAAAAAAAATAGTAAATCTTGGTGTCTGATCAGGCCGGATGTATTGAGAAGGCCCAAAACATTCGATAAGTTGAAAAAAAAGTTGATTTTTTAACTAATTCTCGGTGGTCAATCTCGCCCAAGATGAACCGAGAAAAACTATTTTTATGAATTTTCAAAAAGCATACTAGTTTTGTAAGGTGAAAACCTAAATGTGCTATTTTTCACAATTTTCCTATTTTCTTCTTTTGTTTGTTTGTTATTTCTTCTTCTTCTTATTATTTTTGCAATTTGTTTCCTCAATAAGTTGTCAAGTCTTTCTGCATATTCCGTGTCTGCCAGGTCGGGAATTTAGCTGCTTCTGTTGAAGAATGGACTGTTGGTGGGACTGCATTGACTTCATTAATGGACGTAGAGAGAAGACATGGTACACTACAACTTGCTATCTTCATTAAACTCTGATCTCTCTCATGCATTGGCTTAATTTATAGTTCGTGGCCTTTTCTCTCTCTTCTGCATGTTCCCCAAAGTGGCTTGTTCATTTCTATAAATAATGTGATTGACAACCCTTCTTTAGAAGAACTAACCATAGTTGTAGAGCTTATAGTGTAGATCATGTTCAATGACAGTAGTAGAATTGTCCATTTCTTGCAATTTATTTTTGAGATGAGTGTTACCAAATGTATACCAGTGGCCATACATATTACAGGTCAAACATAAACAAAATACTTCTGAGTAGGTGTATCTGCTATGCATAAAATCTGAAATTCTGAAATTTTAAATGTTCGGCGTTTATTGTTCTGCAACTTTAAATAATAGTAATGATACAAAAGCTCCTATTTTTAAATAGAACAAACCTGTTTTTTCTAGGGTTAGTGGCTTGGCTTTTTCCAGAGGGTTCTTGAATCTTAGTCTAAATGTATTTTAACTGTTATGTTGAAATGATGTGAATTTCATGTAGTTGTATTGTTACTGAAATTGTATTTTGACAGGCAAGTTCAAGCCTGTGATTAAGAAGGCAATGGTCGAGCTTGATGGTAAGGACTGTGAAAGAAAACATTGTTCTCTTTGTGAAATATCGCTAGAATAGTGTCATCCTGTTCTCATACTGATCAATCACTTTCATGAACTTATCTACAACTGGAAAAAAACTAAGCAATAATGTTTGATTTATGAATTATCAGGGGCACCTTTCAAGAAGTTTGCTTCATTGAGGGATGACTGGGCATTCAACAACCGATACATCAGTCCAGGTTAGGAAATATTCATTCTATCTTTTTCTGGTTACCTCTCCCCCCTTAACAAGATTCTTCTCCTTGTCATATTCCTCCTCTGGCCGCCATTTAATTTGCTTTTCCCTCTGCATTTTGCTAATATTTAAATGTGGATGTTGAAGGGAAGAAAAATAAGACACGTCACCGCTTTGATTTAATTTTGACATCGAAATTGCAGGTCCTATTCAATTCGCGGGTCCTGCATCAAATGCTGTTAATCATACTCTCCTCCTGGAACTTGGAGTTGAAGCTTAAAGTTAACTCCAATCTGTAGTTTTGATTCAAATTTTATTTCTTGAGGAAGCTTTCTGCCTGTGATGGCCTTTTTAATGTGGAATTCTTGGAACAGTTTTCTTCAACCTGAGGAGACACCGGCAATTATGTATTATCTCATGATCATAGATAACCATGGAGATGGTAGAAACTTCAGCTTGATTAGCATTGTTCTCAGTGTAAGGTATTAATTTGAATTGCGGATGTTTTGTGGAATAATAACAGTTCTGTTAGTTTGATGGGGAACTTGTTCTGACCATTAAAGAATTTTGAAGGAAATAAGGTTGTCCAAGGACCAAAAGTTAAAATGTCCTATGACTGCACGCCAGTTCAAATTATGGGAGTGGCCGAACCTTTTGAATAAATTGATTCAATTTCTCACTCCAGGATAAAAATAAGGAAAAATACCTTTTTGGTCTTTAGATATCGGGGTAAGTTTCTATGTAGTCTTTATTTTGTATATTGCTCAATTTTAGTCTTTGAGATAACAGAAGAAAAAATTAAGTAGGATAATGATTGGGCTAATATTGAATCTAAATAAATTGATGTGGTTATTTTAATTTTGATTAGACAAAATTTTCCTTTTAAAAAATTAAAAAAAAATTGAAGAAATTGAAGAGACACTGTTCTGATGTAACATTTCCATTGAGACGCTCTGAATTTGTTTTGAAGCCTGAAAATATCCTTGACGAGAATGGAAATGTGTGAAGGTCTTAGATTTTGGCCTTTCAGCTTAGCAGCTGTGGATCGATGATTCGACGGCGCTAAGGTGGATATTTGGTCTTGTGGGGTGATTTTAAAATTAATTCGTCATCCTAGTCGACCTTTTGTTAAATAATTGACGGTTTTATCATTTCAATGACTAAAATTGAGTATTATTAAAATTTCAGAGACAAAAGTGTTAGATGATAAAACATATGAACCAAATAAAAACTAATTTCAAAATCTACGGACCAAAGGGCATTTTTCCTTAAAACAAATAAGATGAAATAAGATGAGATGACTGATATTTGAAATGTTATTATTATTATTATTATTTTGAAATAGATTTGAAAGGTTGAAATGGATCTAATCTACATACTGCAGAAAGCGGAGGAGCTTTTTCTCAAATTTCATTAGTCTCTCTCTCTAGTATATGATGATATCTATATTTCTTTGATGTACTACTTTTTTGGTTACAGTGGGCTTGAATTAAAGAGAGAATTTGATGAAAAAGGGTGAAAAGAAAACATTGATCCAAGAGATTGAAAGAAACTGCCTAATCACAATCCCTAAACTTCCGAACCCAGTGTCTGATTTGAATCAGAAGTAATAGGACTATCTTAATTAGCATCTTATTATTGTTGAACTTCATGGTTTGAACTTTGAATTGAGACTCTCTAAAGTCTGTCCATTTCATTGATTCAGTCTGCTCATAATGGGTCCACATCCTGCCCTTTAGCTTGGCTACTGTGTAACCTGCAAAAGGGTTTAAATCCAAAAGCACAGATTTTTCCTTTATCCTTTTCTGCCCCTCCTTTTCTTTTCCTTTTATAAATCCCAAAAGCTAACCAAAAGAGAAAAAAAATATACTTAAACAAATGTTTGGTATTTGCTTTTGCCATGTTTGAGTTTGTAACTACTCTTTACTTTTAAGCAAACTCCAAAAGTAAAAGCACTTTATTATATGTATTCTTTTTTCCTTCTCACATTGCATCAGTGGCTGCACGACTTGTTTTTCTCTCTTTTCAGGCTGTGTAAAATCCAAAAAGATATCTGAATCACATGTTTTGTTTATTTGACAATTTTAATCTTCCACTTAATGAGAAGTTATCAAGTATTTCACTCCCATTTTGGCATCATGTAACCATTCATCTCATAAGCCTGGGCAACTGTTTATCAAAATACAGGTCTATACAAAGTTGTAAGACCATGTATGGGGGCTGACATCTACCCAGTGTCGAAAGATCAGGAAGTTAGTGACTTGATGACAGGGGAGCCAGCGACCAAAGCTTCAGTGAACGGCGGCCATAACTGTAACAGTCCTACGATAGTGAAATTCCTTATCGCGTAAGTTCCGACATGTACGAAAGACGTAACAATTTGGACACTATCTCAGAGAGAGGCTCAGTGAAATAGGCATGTTTGTGAAGATGCGGACTACCTGCACTTAGACATAAGGACCCTATAAAGCTTCTGTATGATTGATCATTGATCCGTCCATCAAAAGCCCAACTCTCTATAAAAAAAAAAAAAAATTATGAAATGGGTAAGTTTCATATGACCCAATTGATACCACTTTTGTTTCGAGAAAATTGAAAGTGAAAAAGAGGACCCCCACATGTCCAAAAAACCAACAAAAGTAGAAAAGAATGAAGAAACAATAATTGCAAATGGACCTGAATAAAGAATTGGAGAGACGAAATTGTGGTTAATCATTGAGCAATAAAGAAGACATGTAGGGAAGAATGGAATGGACGAGTGATAGTTTGGTGTAGTGACTAGTGAGAGGTTATGTACATGTTATGTCATAAAATCAAATAATAAAGAAAATAGAAATCAGAAACTAAATAGTAAATTGATATACAAATTAGTAAAGTGACATAAATTTACATGATTTACTACTTAAATCCAATTTTATTAGAGAAAATTCGGAATATAGACGAGATTATTTAGTACATTTTTCTAAATTTTAGGATCAAAATCGTAAATGATATAAATATGATAAATATAAATTATCATTTGAATTAACAAACAATAGATTCAAGTGATTCCAAATGAAGACGAGAGCTTTAATTTGGATTGAAAAGTCTAAGAGGACAATGATGAAAGAAGGAGGAGATTGAGTGAGGACCAAGTTGTTGTGCTACGAGCTCATGCTTCCAATTAATAGCCGCCACCTCCACTACTTACATTCCCCAATCCATTGACCATTTTTTCTCCTTTTCTTTGACACCTATTTCATAATGCTATAATTTTTTAATGTGGTGTTTGTACAATTCATGACTAACGAAGCCCAATTTGTAACATTTAGATGCACATATGTGAATGGGTTATATAAACCATGGTTGATTAAACTAAGGTTTAAAAATTCACTATTAATTGATAGACCAGATGTGAGTCATCAGGGTCCTATAGTGATAGAGAAATAAAATTTCACCAATCTCTACAATGTTATATACTTCTGAATATAAATCTTCGTAGGTTTATTTTTGGAACCACCCAAATTGTCTTATATCAATAGAGATGATTATTTTCACTTATATAATATAGGTCACTTCCTTTCCTAACCAATGTAGAGCTATATCTACACTCTAGACAATCATTCTTCGAACAAAAATACCACTTTTAACCTTCCTCTCAAACAAATTCATCTCACTCCCAACCATGAAAATTTGCAATTTGCCCTAAGGCACATCTAGTACATCTCGAGTCAACTTCCAAATAGAGCATGAGCACGGATCACATTGTGAGAATGTATTAGGTGTCAACTACCTGGAGCAACTTTAATCTTTTTCCTCTTAAACAAAGATATATTTTTTCTATTCATTCGTCTGATCTGATAAGGTCACTCTCCATCTAAATCCACTTGATTTGATACACTATACTCTACTTGCTTGTCACTTAAAACACTTTTTGTTCAATTATGACCTTTATCCGCAATGAGACTTTGTTATTTCTTATTGTTCCAAATTTGAAGATTTTTTCAACATATCTAAATTTAGACTATAACTCTGATACCACTTGATAGGGGTGTATGTCCACCTATATCCACACAATGTATTACGAAATCGACAAGTAAAGAATATATAAAATGTAAGACATTAGAGAAGATCGACACACAGATTTACGTAAATCACTAACAATATATTAGCTATGTCCACGAGATAAAGAGAGAACAATATTATTAAATAGAATGTTACAAAATACAGAATGAATGACAGTTCTAGTGTTAGAGAGTTTATATAATGCACTCCTCTAAACCATAGGGTCATAATCGTAAATAATTAAATATATTAAATACGAATTCGACCAGCTAGACCTCCATACTTGGTCATTCGAAGCGCCAGATAACATATTCAAGGTATTCTAACACAATGATATGATATTCCTCACAAATTTAATTTTTTTTTAAGATTAAATTATAAGTTTAGTCTCCAAACTTTAGCTTTTGTATCTATTTAGTACTTAAACATTAAAAAGTGACTATCCAATACATAAATAAATAAACTAGACACAAAATTGAAAGTTAAAGATAAAAATTTAAATTTATATCTAATAAATGATGAATGAAAAATGTTAGACAATGATACAATTTAGCAAATCTTAGTTTTCTTGATAATTCTAGATTAATTAAATATTTTAGATTTAATTAGTTATTTGTCTCATTTGATTGAAAGACTATAATCAGTAACTTTTAGGATTGTAATGGAAGCTTTTTAAATCACACTTCGAATATAGAGGCTTGTTTTAAGAGAGGTTTGTTCTCAAACTTTAGTGATGAATTTTTCTTATTTGGCTATAGGTTTGCTCTATTATCAAACCGTTATAATAATAGATCAACTTAAATATGTTAAGGGACCTATTAAATATAAAATAAAAAAAATTCAAGAACGCCCTATTATACACAAAAATGTCTTTTGTTAACTTAGGCATAAAGAACTCACCTAACAAAGGAATAAAAAGTACTACACGATTAGACATGTTTTGTGTAACACTTTTTATATACATTGGAATCCAAAATTCCTTAAAGTCAACCTTTTAACCATTTATTGTGCCCAAATTTGTTGCTCAAACAGTTCGACTAAACCGCCTTAGAATAGGGTCATAAATAACTCTATACTCTATACATATTTGATTTTCACTTTCAATTTATGGATTCAATCCACTTGAAATTTAAATAGTCACATATTTATTTGATTCAAATACTATTTGATTTTGGTTTTTTTTTGTCTCTATATTTTTCAAAATATTTATTTTGATGTTTTATATTTTCAACTTTACTTCATTTTAGTTCATGTACTTTCAAGATACTCATTTTAGTTACTCTACTTTAAACAATTGACTAGTATGATCCATCATTTTCATTTTTACTTCATTTTTAAGAGGATCAAAATTATTAGTTTTTTAAAGTTCAAGAACCAAAATTACAATGACCAAAATAAACCTTTTGAAAGTACGTGGACAAAAATGAACCAAATTGAAAGTATAGGGACCAAAATGAACATTTTAAAAGTACTAAGACTAAAATAATATTTAAATCTAGGTTAAAAATCACTTTTAGTCTCTAAATTTTGATAAAAGTAACAATTTAGTCCTTAAACTTTAGTTTGTAATGATTTAGTCCCCAAATTTTCAATTTCGTAACACTTTAGTCCTTGTACTTTAAGATTTGTAACAATTTAGTTCCTATTGTTAAAATCAGTGTTAAGATTTAATTATATTTCTTGCCTAAATAAACCGATAAACTAATTAGAGACTCGATATTTTTTAAAAAAATATAAAGTCTACATTATAAAATAATAAAAATTGGCATCTAATTTTGATAAATTTGTTTACGTAAGGAACTAAATTGTTATGAATTTAAAAATACAAGAACTAAATTACATACTAAAGTCCAATAACTAAATTATTATAAAATTAAAAATTCAGAGTTACTCGTTATAAACCAAAGTTTATGAACTAAATTATTTATGAAAAGTTGAAGGACTAAAAGTATTTTTTTAACTTTAATAATTGATATAATCATTTATTTTTAACATGGTGCAAACAAACATTTGATACAATCTTTTTTTTTCTTACAAAAGCGTGTAAATTAGAAGGTATTCCAAATATCTAATATGAAGAAAATGTATTTTCCAAACTTAAGGTGCAATTTCTTGGCCTTGACTTAAAAATAAAAATAAAAAAGCTTTGCAGCAATAATCGATTAGATGGAAGATTTATAAAGAAACTACGAGTCCAAAATTTATTTATCTAATATACCTTCCCTAAAAAATGAAATTAATTGAAATTCTCTCCCGGGCTCTAACACAGATTTACCTGAATTAAGTATATTTTGACAAATTAAAAAAGATTTCAGAAAAAGAAAAAATAGGAAAGGAAAGTAAGTAATTATAGGGTGGTCCATTATATAAATACAATTCATTAATATTGTGACGTGTGAGTATTGTGATTTTGTTTGGTCTTTTTATAGATATAAGAAATTGATGTCAGAGTGGGGTTTTGCTCTGCATCACTTTTTTTTTCTTAGAAGTCGAGGATCTTCATTTCTGTAGTTGCTATACTTAAAAACAATCAATGAATTGATTCATAACTTAATTAATCATACATACTCGATTAAGAGCTTAAACCTTTGAATCTTTATTCTATACGTTGTTGTTGCATTAAAAAAAATGGGGGTAAAAGGTCAGATTATTACCTTCCTTCTATTATATTCTTAAACTATAAAACATTGAATTTTTTTTATTTTTTTTTTGGCTGAAATGAAAATTGAGGATATATAAATATTTATTTTTCACTAGTTTTCACGATTTTATGTTGAGGTATTTGGCTCGTCAACATGAGATGAGTTGAGCTGATATAATATACCAACTTAATGTTTGGTCCACCAAGTTTGAATGTTGGTGAAGTTGAGTTGGTATACTTTATCAACTCACCCCAACTCTCCTTTTTTCCAATGTTTTCAATGACTCCACCCATTGGTTATTGTCGGTGACTATCACTATCACACCCCACGAACTAACTTCGAACTCCGATAACCATCTCTAATGATAACTCTGACAAACAACTTCGGACTCTAACAACCACCTCTGATGAAAACTCCAACAACCATCTTCGGACTCCGACAACCACCTCCAATGACAACTCCGAGGACCAACTCTGGTCTCCACACAACCAACTCCAGCAACCACTTCCAATGACAACTCCAGTGACCTAACTCTAAAAATCACCTTTGCGCAACCAACTCCGACGACCAATTTTAAGTTCTGATGACCGACTCCAACAACCACCTTTGTAGGCTCCGACAACTACCTTCGACTGTAAACTTCAACTAAATTCCCTTCGATGACCACCTTCGAGCGAGCAACTCCGACAACCAACTCTTCGATAACCACCTCTGACGACAAACTCCAGCAACCAATTCTAATACCACCTCCATGCGATGAACTTTAGGCTCTGATAACCATCTCCAACTACAAACTCCGACGAAAATCAACTTCGATGATCAACTTCAACGACCACCTTCGTGTGACCAACTTGGGGCTCCGAAAACCATCTCTAATGACAAATTTCGACGACCAACTCCAATACAATCTTCATGCGACCAACTTCAAGCTTCGACAACCGCTTCTGACTACAAACTCCAGCAAAAATCATCTTCCATAATCAACTTCGACAACGATTTTCGACTATTATAAGATTGATGACTGTTAAAATATGTTGTAGGGTTGTTAATTATATAAATAATAGTATTTTGTCTACATTAAGTGCAATATTTTTACGTAAAAAATTGTAAAATATATTTTTATTTAATTGAATTCACATATCAAATGAGTGCTAAGAATATTTAGACAAAAAGTATGTATGTAGTTAAAAAATATATAACATATAACAAAAAAAAACATAAAATGAAGATTTTTTCCATGGAATATTTTCGAGCAAACATTATTGAAAAATGGAGATTTGTTCTATGATAATCCTCCAAATTGGAAGAAATGGAAGTGAAATTATTGAAGTAATGTGGTGACATTCCATTTGCTGCTTAAAATAATAGGGGAGATTCAATTAAAAAAATGTATGACAAAGTAAAATACAAAGCAACAACAGGAAGAAGAAGAAAAAGAAGAAGATGACAATGAAATTCATGGAGAAAAATTAGAAATCAAAAGTTTTGTTTTCACTTTGGTTCTTCAATAATGTAATGAGTTATTTGTTATTCATTACCAAAAAAGAAAGAAAGAAAGAAGGAAAGAAAAAGGGTAAAAATTAAGTGAAAAAAATTGTAGTCCATATTTTATTCAAACCGAGATTGGTAGAATTATTGAATAAAAAAGTTTCAAAACAAAAATAGTAATCATAAAACATTTTATTTAAATTTCAAAAAACTGCACAAGATACTCCAAACATCTGAACTCAACTATACACCCTAATCACAGACATATAAACTCAGACCAAATAACTCTACATCCCAAACATAGACATATGGCTTATGAACTTCATACATCATATCTCAACTTAGAACTCATTTCAGATTTTCTAAACATTTTGATTATGATTTTTAAACTTTTATTCATTTTAGTATTTGTAATATTTAAAAGGGAAAAATACATTTTTTATCCTTGGGTCTTGGGTCTAATTTCTATTTGGCCCTTAGGTTTCAAAATTTTACACATTTAGTCCTTAAGTTTTGAGTTTGGTTTCAATTTAGTCCCTAGGTTTCAAAATGTTACAATTTTACCCTTGACATTTGAATTTAGCCCCTAGATTTCAAGATTTACATTTCTAGTCTCAAATTTTCACTAAGTACTATTTTTTTCGTCTAGTGTTAATGTATGTTAATAAATTTAAAATAATTAAATAAATTATAATTAATTAAGCTTCACTATTTTTCATCACTTCTAAAATTAAATTTAAAATTTTACTTCATAATTATTATAAATTAATTAGTAGACATCGATGTCAATGTTTGAAAGTAGGTATTCATGAAAAATTGAGGTTAAAAGTGTAATCTCGAAATCTAGAGACCAAATTCAAACAAAACTTAAATGTGAAGGGTAAATTTGTAACATTTTGAAACCTAGAGACTGAATTGAAACCAAATTCAAAACTTAAAAACTAAATGTGTAACATTTTGAAACCAAAAAACCAAATAGAAACTATTCTTCAAATCTAGTGACCAAAAATATATTTTTCCCTAATTCCTTCTAATTTTCAAACTTTTTCTTTGCGGAAAAAAAAGAACTTCTAAAAATACTTATTTTGATTGTTTTAGTGAACTATATAACTCCAACTTGCATGATTCTAGATGAAGGTCTGACGACATTTTTTATATATAAAAAGAATTTAAAAAATCACATTTAGATATTTTAAAGATTTAATGAGTTAAAATTGAAATGTCTTGAATGTCCAGAAACAAAAAGTTGAATTTAATTCTCAATGAAATTATCCATTATTTAAATCTAAAATTATCGTATGTATATCAATCTCTTTCAAGAGAATTGAGTTTATCATAATGAAAGAACCCAAAGTTTCCAAGTGGCACAAATCCATGGTACTCTATGGGGTTGTTGCAAGAGACTTCCTAAATTTAACATTCCAACCTTTAATTCTTTTAATTAAAAATGTGATTTAATTAATTCAATTATGTAGTACTTTTCTTTTTAGTACGAATTAAGATCAGCACGATTGAATATATAAGACAAAGGCATCAATTATAATTTTTTAAGATCAATAGTTAAATCTTCGAACTTAAAAAAAAAAAAAAAAGAAGATATAATTGATTAATATTGTAGTGTTACATTTTATAATGATAGGTTACTTTTATATGATTACAAATTATATAGTAGTACTGAAAAAATTATATATTATGATGATGCTATAAAACTTTGGAACAATTCATTTTGCTATTTTGTTTATGAAACCACGACATCCTCTTTATTCCGTCCGCCTACAAATCTTTTGCATATCTTATAATAAGCCAAACCTACTTTCCTCATCCAACCTTTTACATCCCTCATTCCACGTGGCACTTCCACTACCATCCGATTTTACAATGCCACGTGTCATTTTAACACAAAGCTTTCGTAATGTCATTTCATTTAATAATAATTATTAATGTGCCTTGAGTTGAGATGACCTTACGGTGGTCCGCCGGACCAGTAGATCACTAGACACACACAGCCCCTTCCTTTACCTCTAAATAAACAAAACACTACAACGGCTATTTAAATTTTTTAAGGAAAGGAAAAGAAAAAATTGTCTTTTTTTTTTTTAATATATGAAAATTATTGTTTTTATTTTTATTTATTTATTGGGAGTGCTATTAATTAAGAAGTGTAGATTTTTATTTTTCTTAATATATTTGTTGAAAACACTGGGGCTTATTACTATTGTTATCAAAGGGTCTCTTTCTATGGTAGGGTCGTCTCATTTATGAGATAATAATCTTGTTTTAAAAAAACAGAAAATAAATAAAAGAAGATAGCCTGCACATGGCTCATTCTTCTGCCTTACAACAAATACCATTACGAAAAGGAAAAATAAGTCATTCTCAATCATTCTCTATCCCTCTCTTCTCTTGTTGCCATCCTAAATTTGCTGCATCACTTCCACTTGCCCCCACCACTTACCTGTTACATAAATGGGTCGGGTTGGATCGGGCCAATACGGGTTTTTTTTTACTATCTCGTTCACCAAATACTTCTTATGTGTATATATGTACGCACAAAGACATACATTATATATAGGCATAATTGTCAACAACGTTGTTAAAGTGAACTTAGCTTAATAATAATTTACATGCACTCTCTCTAATAAAGTCAAAGATTCCATGTTTCGTCCTAGGATTATCGTACTAAAAAAACTCTTAACAATAATTGTTTCTAACTTTTTAATACCAACTCGAATATATATTCTAGGATATATTTGAGAGTAATAATTAATTGGTTAAAATCACGTTTATCATTTTCAAAATTATTATAAAATATGTTTTTAATCATTTAAAACTAATTTTGATGACATGAAAATTACATTAAAAAGTTTAAATTTTAATATTAAAATAAGTTTAGGTGATTCAAAGCGTATTTTAAAGTGATTTTAAAATGACAAAAATGATTTTCACGAATTTAAAATCACTCGCACAAATACTTAATATTTAAAGATGAATCTATCCTTTTAGTTTATGTACTTTAAAATTTATTGTATTTTAATTTTTATAATTCTAATGTTTAAATTTAGTCCATACATGTCAATAAATATTAAAATTAGTGTGAAGAGTTGATTTTTCACGCAAAGAAAGAATTTTGTTAGTTTTTTCTTTATGATTTTTGAAAATATATTTACATAATATCTTTTAATAAAAATTAATTTTAAATGATTAAGTTTAAGATTTCATGAAAATACACTTATTAAATTTGAAAATTTGAAAATATATACTAAAATGGAATGAACTAAAATAATATTTTAATTCCTAATCCGCACAATTTTGGTGTGGTTTTTTTTTTCTTTTTTTCCAACTTATTATTTACCCAGCCCCCTCGAGCAACTTGCTGCTTTTTTACCCTTTAAAAAAGAAAAGTTTCGGTTATGTTGGAGCCATGTCAGGCAAAAGTAAGTTACTTTTATGGTAAAAAAATGTATGAAAGTTTAGCCAAAACAAATTTCCTTCCTACTAGAAAAAAATAATAATAAAGTTTTGGCAGAAAATATAGGAAATTAAATGGACACAATGTGTATCAAGACAAGTGGCGTCGAAGTAAATACTCATTACTAATTTGTTTTACATGGTGACTCATTTGCACTTCGGAATTTGCCTACTACAAAATTCATATAGCTTCGGAGCCAACTTAATATCCAATGAAATAGCCTCTAATTTTTCCAACCGTTAGATCTTCCTCTAGATAACGCTTGGGAGATTATGGCTCGTGTGATTTGGCAAAGAATTAGGTCCAGCTCCATCTAATGACAAGAAATGATTAAACCAGAAAATATCGGTTTCATATATAGTTAAATTATTAAAACAATTTTTTTTTGTTTTATTTTCCATTTAAGAGTGGGTGACAACTTGAATAATATTTAATGACTATATGTGACATTTGTGTGTTTCAAATTTTAAAAGTTTGTTATGTATTAATGAATAGAGTATCATGCCATGCATAAATGACATAAATCTAGATACAATCGAATAAGAAGATTACTAATAGACGACTACTTGAAGACGAAGACTCGAGATATAGATTCGAATCTGAAAAATAATTAAAATGAATATATTATAATATGGTACTAAAATACGTATGTAATGCAAAATGCCACGTGGAGTGGATATTATTAATTCATTAGGCGTTGCTTTCCTTATCATGATTTAGGAATGGCTACAATCGCAACTAATTTGTTGTGTTTAGAGAATAAGCGACCGATGGCATTGGCCAGCGCATGTTGGATGCCGCTGACTAACTAAACATGGATATCAATCCCCTTCTGTGGGTCCCATCATTCCCCTATTTAGTTACTTAACTAATTAAATCAATCTTTCTGTTTTACACCTATAATTGTGATTTAACTCCTTTTTTTTTTTTTACTTTTCTTTCTTCTTTTCGTGAGGGGGTAAATCCATGTCTCTACTGTTAGCTTTTTCAAAAGCCTTGAATTATGACAAAATCCAATCAATTGTCCCCCCAATTAAGCCCCTGTACTCGAATATATTAATTTATATATGGTAATAACAAAAATTATATATGATAGTAGATAATACAAAGATTTCGATTGTTTCTAGTTGTGTTGAGAGGATTTTGATCGAATACAGAAAAATTGAGGAAGAAAAATAATAATTAAGAAGATAAAGGTAGATAATAAGACATATCTCTTGTTGTAAGAATAATATCATGTGAAATTTCAGAAAATACGTGAAAGAATCTGAATCCAATAACTTAAGTTATTTCTTTAAAATAATTTTATTTGCTAGTACCTGAGTTTCACAAGTAATTATCTCCCAGGATTTAACAAAATTATCTTTCTTAGGGAAGTAGCACCTCATCTGATAAGATCCAATGAACTTGAACAAATTTACGAAAAAGAGAAATATTTTATAGGAGAAAAATGCTAGTGAAAATTTGTTCTAAAAAGCAATTTGAAGAAACGAAATATTTATAGATTATTTGTGATCATTTGAATAAGCATGTCTTTTCTTCAAGTTAGTTAATTACGAAAAGACATTCATTAATAAAATAATGTAACTTTATACGAATGGTCACGTATCATTTGTTCCAATACATCTTATATAGAAAACTCTAAACAAATTAAGATGAACCCACTAATATTAGAATAATTCAATTCCCTTGTATAAAAAGGAGACTCCTTATTTTTCCTCACATTTCTCACTTGGATTTGGGATGGCTTTGTCAATAATGGGTTATACACCTATTATATATAAATAGCTTTTCTCATCGAACAAATTTAATTACCACAAATTGCTCCTCAACCATGTGAAAAATTCAATGGACATGAATTGGTCTTCAACAAAGTGCAAGATCAAATTTCACCAATTGATCCAAAAGCGAATAAGTGAAAAATAGTATTAATTGAGGAGGAAATAATGGATCTTCTTTGACCATCTACTCTAATATCATCTTAAATCACTAATTGATCAAGAAGTTTAAACTAGTGGATGAAGACAAATTTAATTATATATAATCTAACAAAAGCAAAGGTTACGAGTAGAGAAGCATTTAGTTTACTTGCTTAGTTTTTTTTTAAAATTCTTTTATATAAAAAAAATGTATAACCTGATTTGAGATAACCCAACGTGACTTTATAACATGATTGGTTTAATTTTGACTTCACTTCAACTTTATAAATTTTAAAAAAATACATTTCAATATTATCATTAACCAAGTAATGGTGTCCAATAATTACTCAAGCTACTCGTTATCATTTTCCAATCACTAAAAAAAACATTCAATAATAATTGTCGAAGCTCAATAATAAAGATGTATACATATCATATGATACATATGAATGCATTTTTTCCAATATCGAAAACGTTTGTTTGACTAAAATTATATTTATTTCATTGATGAAATAATATATCGCGAAATAAAATATAATAATCGAATTGATTTGACATTTATATTCATATATTTTTATTTTTTTTTAAAAAAAAAGGAAAAGAGATATACAAAGGTGAGAAGATAATATTTCAAATTTCATCGATGTGACAAATCCTGGAAAAAAGGACCATATTTTTAAGCCATAGAATACCTACAGATTGAAGAATTTTTTAAATTAGTTCTATAATCTCCGTTGTATATATTTTATTTATTTTTTGAAAAAAAGTTCAAAACATTGAATCATAAAAGTGCACTAACTTAGTCATATTTGGCGTTCACATAAAGAATAAAAATATTCAAAAGGTCATAGAAAAAAGCATGTAATATTTTTATTGGCCAAGAGTAGAGAGAATGAATAGTTGTGCTGGATGTTGGATGAATGTCAACGTTAATATAAATGGCAAAAAAATCATTTAACCTAAGAATATTATATTATGATAAAGTTTATAAGAAATATATAAATAAATAGGATTAAATTATCAGGGTTTCCTAAAGTCCCACCTGATGTGACATCACTCGCATCTTGTTTATTCAGATCCGGTTTCTTCTGTAATTTGTTAATCTCTAATTATTTGCTAATCGTGCCACTAAAATTTCGGGTGTGTTTGGCTACGCACTATAACCCAAAACCAATCCGGTTTAACTTTTTGCATGTGCGGCATACGGAGACAACTACACTACACTTTATTTTAAAATATAATATATATTTTTATTATTTTATTTCTGTATACAATTCCACTTAGAATCTCATTATATAATCTCTTTTTTTTTTCGCTATTTGTTTTAATTTTTGTAATTTAAAATAATCGTCCATGCGTGCATGAAATTTATGTATGACAAGAAAATTTTAACTATTTAATAGATTACTTAACCAACTTAATTTTGAAATTTGAGATGTAATTGCGGTGTGTATAAATTTTAACTATTTAATAGATTACTTAACCAAGTTAATTTTGAAATTTGAGATGTAATTGCGGTGTGTACAAATATTTTACAGATTAAACAATTTAATTCAACTACTAAGTTAGGTAGAATATTCATATGGGGCTCCTTTAGTCAATGAAACCTTCTGGATACTTTTAAAATATATTTAAGGAAAAAAAAAACTATTTCCTTTCCTTTACCAAACAAAAAAAGAAACTTGAATTCTTCGTAAATTTCAAAATAAAAACAAGTTTTTAAAATACGAATATAGTTGATAATCATTTAGGTTCTATTTAGTAATTTTTTTTTTAAAAAAATTAAGTCTATAAGTACTACTTTCACCTCTAAATTTATTTATTTGTTATCTACATTTTTTTACACGTGGTTTAAATAAATCAACCCAATTTTTAAAAATTACAAAATTAGCCTTATTTGGTAACCATTTTTTGTTTTTAGTTTTTGAAAACTAAACCTATTTTCTCCCAATTTCTTACCATAATTTGCATCTTTCTTCAGTACAATGGTTGAATTATTAACCAAATTATAAAAACAAAAACGATATTTTAAAAATTAATTTTTTTAGTTTTCAAATTTTGCCACTGGCACAAGACAAATAACAAAGGAAGAAATTTAGAGGGGTGTCCATTAATTTTTAAAAACATGAAATAAAAAACCAAATAATTACCCAACAGGACGTTAGATTTTTAAAACTTGTTTTTTGGACTTGAAACTTGGCTAATAATTCAATTATAGTACTTAAGAAAGATACAAATCATTATAAGAAATATGAAGGAAATAGATTTGATTTTCAAAAACCAAAAACTACAAATGAAAAGGTTATCCAACATGACTTTAAATCTTGGATGATAATTTTTTAAAATTAAGTTTATAAACATTATTTATTCGATTCAACCCGCAAGTTTATACATCGTGTTACCCACTTTCCACTAATGCGTTCAGAGGTCAAATCAAGTTTTGAAAAAAAAAAAAATTGCTTTAAATTTAATTGATAATTCAAGTGTTTTCTTGAGAACATGTAAAAATCGTAATTGAGAATTTGAAAGGTTAACAAGCATAAATTTAAAAATGAAATCATTATAAGACGGATTTATCTTTTTTAATTTTAAAAACTTGGCTTGATTTTTTAAAATAGTTCTAAAAAATAGATAACAAAATAGATATATGAGAATAATGTTAAAAGCTTCATTTTCAAAAACCTAAAGCTAAAAACTAAAATCTCATTTTTAAATTGGGGTTGTTTTCCTATTTTTGTTGTAGTAGTTTTCATTTAGTAAATCAATCATGTGGAGTCTTAGTTTAATTTCAATATTAATTTTATATATTAAAAAAATAACTTTCTTTAATTTCCAAAAACTTATTTTATTTTTAAAATTTAATTAAGAATCCAAATGTTACTTTAACAAATGTGAAAGCCATACCAAAAGATTTGTGAGTAAATAAATATAAATTTTAGAAATATAAAACTGAAATAGAATCTTTACCCAAAAATATTAATAGAGAATTGAAAATAAAATATTGAAACTTATGAATGAATTTAATTTTATAGACTTATTTTTAAAAAATTAAAAATAAAAAATCAAATACAGAGACAAAACCAGACAAATAGAATTATATGGGACACATTTAAACTTTTAAAAATAATAATAGGTAGGTTGTCACTGTAATCATAATCACTTTCACCATGACTTAAAATTTTCTTAACATTGTAATTTACAAATGTTTTTTTTTTTCAAGTTTTATATTACTTATTTTCAGAATATTACTTCATAATAAATACAGTTTTGAGAGTTTGAATCTTGATACATCTAACCATTTATTAAATGCTGTTTTAATTGATAATTTATTGAATTAGTATTTAGTGTTTGGAAATTTTAAATGAGTGAGAATTTAAATATTACTTAGAAAATCTTAAAAATCGTAATACTTAGAATGGTTTGTGCATTTTCCGGTATTTACGAGCTCAATTACAAAGGTTTTGTAAGTTGTAAGGGAGGATTGGAACGAAAAACCTCTGCCGTCAATAGGCGATTTTTGCATTTTTTCTATTTATTTGTTTGGACGCTTAAGTTTAACTTATTTATTTGAACATACATGATGCATCAGCAAATGAAGCATCAAACAGCCTAATTTTAAAGGACGTGATGGGTGACATTTCGAGGAAAATAAATTATTTATTTTTCCAAACTAATATTTTTTTAAAAAAAGAAAAAAAAGAAAAAACATGAATTTACACCCTAGATTTGAGGAGTTGCATCAATTTAAATCTAACGTTGTATCAATATAAATTCATATATAGGTATATCAATTTAAACCATCAACTACATTCTATTTGTAAAAATCTTGAGTGAAACTTATAATTATAAACTATCATAAATGAATTGATTAGACTTTTAGCTAAAATTTATTTTGAAAATTTACATATTGTCAATTTTGTAAAATCAACGTTGAAAAAGTCTACACACATTTGAGAATTAATGCATGAATGATTTTAAAATGTACTATAATAAATAGTCAAACTTGATTAGCTTGTGAAACTTTGTGAGTTTAATTGAATTAGATTATAAGTTTCACATGTGTAATGAAATTTAGGTCACATTTACTAAAGATGTATAGCAATGAATGAAAGGTAATTTGGAAAGTGGAACTTAAAAAAAAAAAAAAAACGTTTGTTAATGTGTATCACGCTTCACATTCGTACCTACATGTGGGCTCAGTTAATTTGAATGACAAGTGTAAGGTGATCAATTGAATTGCATCCAGAAATTAAGTCATATCGTTATCGTTACCGTTATGAATATGGATATGGTTATAGTTATCATTATTGTTATTATTTAGATAAAAAAAACTATAAATTTTGACATATTTACCGTTACTATTGGGAGGTAAAGATAACCATAATCGCAATGATAAATTTGAAAAAAATTTTAATTTTAGGTAAATGTGATAAAAAACAATCTAATTACATTTGCAATTGAAACTCATTACGGTTAATCAGTCAATAAAATTCGATTACAATTACACTAATTTTCATTACGAATTGATAAATGCAACCTTAAATAAATATTACATTCATGAAGATTTTGTTGATATAATGATTAGTTTCGAGTTTTAATTAATAAAATTTTAAAGTTTTGATGTATAAATTAATATTTGAAAGGAAAGAAAAAACTAAATTTTGGGAGATAAGAAAGAGAAAACATAGAAGAGAAGAAAATAAATATTGGTTAGGAAGAAGAGAGCATGCTTCGTCCTCATCGAGTACCCAACTTCTCTCTCTTTCTCTCTCAGTTTTTATTCTGATTTGTTTATTGGACTTCGTAGGGTCCTTTTCCTGTACTCTGAGCTCACTCGCTATTCCAAACGAATTAAAAGAAGCTTCATCTCCCTCTCCTCTTCCCTCAATCTCATTCTCTTCCTCCATGGAGATTCCCCAATCTCAGCCCCTCTCTCCGCCCACCGCCGCCAGAAGAAGCGGCAGCTTTCCCACCTCCCCCGAGTTCGAGTTCTGGATGGTTCGAAACCCCTCTTTCCCTCAGCCCAATCTTCTCTCTGCCGACGAGCTCTTCGTCGATGGCGTTCTTCTTCCCCTTCACCTCCTATCCAACCACTCCTCCTCTCCGTCCACCGACCCTAACCAGAAACCTGATACAGAGCTTCCTCCCTCCGAACCCGATCCCAGCGACGGCCCCAAATTGACGCCCAATTCGGCGGATTCGGGTTCTTCGTTATCCTCCTCCAAGCGGTGGAGCATTTTCAAGAAGAGTGAGAAGAAGAACGCCACGGCTAATCAGGAGGATCGAGACAAGGAGAAGAAGAAAGAGAAGAAGACTGGGAATGGGTCTACATCGGCCGAGTTGAATATCAATATTTGGCCCTTTTCGCGTAGTAGATCCGCTGGGAATGCTTTCACTCGGCCTAAAATGTTCCCCGGCGCCCAACCCGGATCCCGGAAGGTCAACAGTGCGCCGTGTTCTCGCAGCAACTCCGCCGGCGAGTCCAAGTCCAGGAAGTGGCCCAGCAGCCCCAGCCGCCCTGGCGTCCATCTGGGCCGGAGTAGTCCAGTTTGGCAGGTCCGCCGCGGCGGATCCACTGCCAAATCCTCCGAAACCCTCTCTCGCAATGCCGAAAAAACCACACGGAAAGAACCCACGGACGCGCACCGGAGCAAGGCCGCCGCCGCCTCCTCCTCTGCCTCTAGAGTTAGAGTTTTGAATTTGAATGTCCCCATGTGTATTGGGTACAGGAACCATTTGAGCTGTAGAAGCGATGAAACCAGTGCACTTGGGGTTATTGGCAGCGGTGGCGGTGGAAACAGCAGCAGCAGCGGCGGGAGCCATGGTTACGACAACAATGGAGATGGCGGCAATATCAATAATCCTGGAAATTCAAGTAGTACTGCTAATCTCTTTAGTATAAGAAGCCTTTTCACTAAGAAAGTGCATTAACAACCTTGTCATAAAATGAATTTAACGCTTTCACATGTATTATTGTATAGGAATCTCTCCTAGTCTAAACTTTTTGCATCTCTATGTAATTAACCAAAAGTATTAGCCATCTGAGTTCTGACTGTACTTAATTAATCAGCTCTGTACAGAGTTTTGTTGGCTGTTGCCGTAATTTCAATCAAATTTTCTCAAAAAAATTAACTCACCCACGTTTGGATTGATCTCTCTGTTCCAAATAATTTCTTCTCACTGATGATTTGTTGGGTTGAAGTTAAATGAATGCCATTCTGAAAACTTTTTCATGTCAAGTCTTTATGAAGTTTCTTTTTCTTCTTTTCTTGTTTCTTCATCATTATGAGGACCACCAATTGTCACCCTGTTGGAGACTTGCTCTAGAAGATGATAAATTTTCGCTGATATTTTTACAGAGAAATTTTTTGTCTTGTAATCCATGGCTGCTTCTGATTTTAATGGGCAAAAGAATAGCCCAATGTATCTTTTATCTTATCTACCTTTTCAAACCTTGCCCATAGAATTCTGTACTGAACTGTAAAAACTGTAATTCTGGCTTGTTGCCCATAGAAACCAATATGTAATATTGTTGTTATTGTTCTTTTTTTCTCTGTCTATTATTTTCACCATCCATACATTAGTTTCCAGGACATTATCCTGTTCAAGTTTTCCCCAAGTTTTGTTTTCCAGAAGAACAAGACAGTTCCAATCACTATATGTCCTTAGTACAGAGAGTGAGTGAGCTGGATTAACTCTTTGGTGAATAATCAGTTACAAAAGCTCAAATTCTTTGTAATGTGATTATTGCAGTGGGAATCGAACCATAGTTTTCTTGGTCGATAACACATTCTAATGATTCTTTTTCAAGATAAAGATGGAAAATTTTTGTTATTAGGTGATTATGACCTTATTGTTTAAACGTAATTATAAGATTTTGTCCATTTTATCCAATTGGATGTTGGCCCGTTTGGGGGGGGAGTGGGACGAGAATGAGATAATTCAAGGTTGGATTGGCTTGAGTTGTAATTATGGCTTTCTGACTTTGAATTTATTTATCTTTTATATTTTGTGGTTGACACTGATTAACAAAATGTATAATGACACCTTTGTTTTTTCTTAAATTTGGATGAGGTGGTGATTTAGATGAAGTGACATGACTTGATACTAAAATAATTTGACTCTTAAAATATTGGAGGCCATATGAACGAAATTCGAAGAAAATTAAGCATCCAACTCAACAATTTGGTTCCATTTCCTTAGTTGCTCGATCTCTCAAATCTAATTCAAACTATAGATTTGGTGATCTCTATTACATTTGTATTGTCAGTTGGGCTATGTTTGTCTTGATAATTCATCCTTAATTACATAATGTATCTAACAATCGATTCATATAGCTCATAGATCGACACAACATACTATTTTGTCAAAATTTTAACAAATAAAATGTCACTCTTGATTTAACTCGCTGAAAATATCAGGATAATATATGAATTTTAGAATATTTTAGTACAATTAATAAGCTATAATCATTTTTAATTGAGTAATTGGTTTGTTCATACAATGAAATATCAATTTTGTTAAAGTTAATCCGGATTTTGGTGCACCGTCCAAGTGTGTTGACTGAAGATGAAATTTGCGGAATTGGAAGTTGGAAATGGAATGGTCTTTGGTCGGCTGACTTGAAATGGTCTGGTCTGGTTTCTTCAAAAATAAGATCCATGTCTTCCGGAATGCGCTTTTTATTTATTTATTTTTCTGTTTTTTCTTTTGGAAAAGAAAAAGGAACCCTAAATTGATTTCGTGAGAAGCAAATGGTGCATTTGGTCAGTGTCATCACAAATTTAAAATGCAATGGTCAATGGATTAAGTTAAATTGTATATTATTCCAATTTTTTAAATATGTGTTTCTTATTGATTTTGAAATTAGAACTTAGTTTAATAAGATCTTCCATGTGTGTTTAGAAATGTATCTATAAGTCAAGTACCAAATATTTAGTAGTATTTAAAATATCATATTATTAATTTATTTATGGAAACAATTTGTATAGTTGTTATTTTCAATAATATATATGTTAGATGATGTAATATTAAATTTATCTTCACCTATCAAGTTAAGTTTTTTGTTAATCGGTGATTTAAGGTGGTATCAGGGTGAGTAGTTCAAGATGTTGGGTTGTATGTCTTAAAACTCGCAATTTGTAAACATTAAACATATTCTATTTTGTAATAAAGATGTTATTGAGGTATATTCAATAAAGTTGTTATTGAATATGTAAATTACACTTGTTAAAGTCTAAATCCAATAAACTAACAATAGCATGAATACTTGAACTTTATGTGAAGACAAAAAAGTGAATCGAGTTTAAGTATATAGCCAAAACGGTCTACAAGTATAGGGATAGAGCTGGATGTCTTGGGCATGCTCATTCAGGGTAATGTTAGCCTATGGCCACATGTCCAAACCATCCTCATGTTGGGTTATATGTCCTAAGACTCGCAGTTTGTAATGTTAAACATATTCTATTATCAATAAAGATGTTATTGACGTTTATTCAATAAAATTGTTATTGAATATGTGAATTGCACTTATAAAGATTAAATCCAATAAACTAAAGATCCATAACTATTATTTGAATACATGAACTTTATGTCGAGACATAAAAGTGGATCAAGTTTAGTAATTAGCCAAAACGGTCTATAGTATATAAATAAAGTTGGGTACCTTATTCTGATAACACTATAGGATGCGGCCCACTCTCTAGTCATTACATTTTGTTGTAAAGTGCTACAAATGAAGTGATCCTAATTCGTTCATGTATTGACATGAGGAGCGGGGGCGTCCTATATAATGAGTTTGCATAAGATCAGACCAAGAATTAAGTCACTCTTACTTTATAACGTTGTTTATTGTTTAAGACTGACTATTTTAAAGCGATGACCTAGGTAACTTGACCTTAATCCTGAGTTAACTATGAGCTCTTGTTTATTCAGGATTATCCTTCGATTTGCTTGGGTGCGGATTGGATCAATAGCACCGGCTTAATAAGCCTCTCATTTAAGGGGTAAGACGAGGTAAATAGCTGAGAACATAGGATGTAAGACGGAATTCACTCCTACCACTTTTAGGGATAGTAGAGAGGTTATTCCCTTAAGCGATGACTCCGAGTCTTGAACAAGGGGCCCCACCCTCTCATTGGCTCGAGAGGGACTCGATTTAGTGATTGGATCATAGACCAATTGTTCATTAGAGGATCAGTGGGACTTAAGGAGCAAGATGTAATCTCGAGGTAAAACAGCTTTTGACCTAGCCGTTATTATGAACAACTTGTAAAGGGTTAACTTACTGATTATGGTTATATCAAGTGGACATAATATATCTACAGTGAGGGGAGTGCAACTACTAGGCTTTAGTAGAGTGACTCGGTAGTTAACGAATGGTGGTTAATTAGGTTAAAGAGTTTAGCTAGTTAATCGCAGATCGTTGGAACCCATGATCTGTAGGTCCATGAAGTCCCCCTACTAGCTCATATCGAACTAAACTTTAGAACAGTGTGACGAACGAATTTGAAGTGTTCAAATTTGATTTTTGGAGCAAATCATTAAATATATACGATATATTTAACCTAATGTTTAATTGTGAATTAAACATAAAGAGAGAGAAAGATATGAAATATTTAAATAAGATTTAAATATCAAGATTATGAATAGTGATTCATATTGATTGGGATTTTTTTTGATTTAATATTAAATTAAATTAATTAAATTGTTTAATTAATTATTTAATTTTAAATTTGAATATTAGAATTAATTTTAAAATAAATAGAATTGGTCAAAATTGCATTAAAAGTCAAATTGTTGACTAGGTAAAAAATGCAATGGAAGTTAAATTATTGACTTTTGAAAGTCAAAAAGTCAAATTTGTTAACATTGGACTTTGAAAGTCCAACTTTGACCAAGTTAGTGAAAAGATCTAACATTTGTGAGCGATAAATGCCAACTTTTGCATGGCTAGGTGTTGTCTTCATTTGAAGACACTTGTCCCACTAAATCCCACTTTGAGTTAGTGGCTTAATTTATTTCCTCAGATATCATGTTTACACATGTATAATCGCTTATGTTTGGAGTAAGCCACATGTTAGACTCTAGTCTACTAAATAGATAGCTGTGTTATCGTAAAAGTCTAAGTTTTGAAGAAAAAAATAGACGGCACTAGTATATTTAAAAAATCTTGTTTTACAAGAGAGATCCAGACCATAAAATTTTTGTCTCACTTTATCATTATTTATTGAAAGGCTAGAAATATATCTTTTTTCTAAAGAAGCTCGCTCTTGATCTGGGCAGGATTTATCAGCAGCGGCATTCTCCCTTGACTCAAGACCATTTTAGAATCATGGAATTCTCTCCCAGGGCTACGGAACTAACAACTTTATTAGAAAGTCGAATTACCAACTTTTACGCGGACCGACATAGAACCCTGCTCAATAAGTAGAACGCATTAGTTGTCCACTCTCCGGTTGGGTAGTAAGGGTCGGAGAAGGGAAATCACTCATTCTTAAATCCAATATTCTTAAGACCCAAGAGGCAGGAGGAAAAGGGGGGAAAGCTCTCCGTTCCTGGTTCTTCTGTAGCTGGATTCTCCGGAACCACAAGAATCCCTTAATTCTCACTTGAAAAACTTTCTGATCGAATATCGTAAATGGTTAAGGAACCTCGATTGGACTAATCACTTCCTATTGTGGGCCAGCGTACAGTGGCAATGCTATAGGGAAGCTTTTAATCGAGACAAGACGACATCAACTGCAGACTATATGTCGATCATGATTACTGCATGACTAGCCGAGTGAGCTCCACTCCTCTCGGAAAGGGAGAAGTTGCATGCAAAAGCTTTCGTTGAACGAAGATGAACAGAAACTCCTTGGGACGTCAAGTTTAGATCTTGTTCCTTTGCGAGCGGAAGTCAGAACGAATACCGAGACTTCTTTTATGCCTTATTAGTTATTCAAGTGGATCACTTTGTTTGTAATGAAAAGGAAAGAAAAGGCAGCTATAGATCTCGAATCTTTACGGGCAATGAAATTCTTTCCGCCTTGGGTATATGGGTCTCTCAGAACTGGCCTTAGATGGGGAAGATTCATTCATCGCTGTGAAATTTGATACAAGTTTCAACCTTTCACTTGTTGACATCAATGGGAATCATATAGGTATTGATATCAACCACATAAGTATATAAGCGAAGGCGTATCTTTGGCTTCCGTTAATGTTGTTTCAAGAGGGATTGATTTGACCAGTGGGAGAAAAATAACGGTTTGGATTAAGTACAGAGATGCAATGAAAATGACCCGGGTGTGAATCTGGTACTCGCCGATTAGGCCTCCAAGTCCTATACTTGTTGCCCAAATTTACCTCTCTAAGCAATTAAAATATTGAATGCATGTTGGTTTCTCTGCCTCTAACGGATAGGGCTCTTGGGTGTGGGTCTTTTGTCAGAATGGAATGGCCTTATCTTTTGATTTTTTTCTTTTTCGTTAATGGGTTAAGGGCAGGGGTTCCGTTATAAATTAAATATAGTATACCCAACCCGAATCAACATATTTTTTTTGTTTTACGCCCTATAATTCTTCCCCAGCCAGGCTTAGGCAAAATATTTTGTCTACGAACCGTTCGTGAGGAGATTTGAGCTAATTTGGAGAAGATTCAAAGTCTACAAAAGTTTTATTCTTTTCCCCCTTTTTATTTGTTTCAACTGCATGCTTATCTTTGTAATTAACTTAATTAGAGTACTTTAGATCCGTTTTTCTTCCGCTGTGCATGTGTTTGTTCCATCACCTCAATAATCCTATCTTTGAATCTTGTAATTAGTTTAGTAAGTTGTTTTTTTTTTTTTTAATTTTTTTATTTCAAGTTGTTTTTCATGCGAGTGACCGCTCGACACTTTTGATATACAAGCTAGGAATTTTAGAAATTGCTTAGAATGCACTATAGGGGAAACCCAATAGTCAACTCTTTGAACGAGGAACCCATTATAGGATAGTTAACGAATGATAGTTAATTAGGTTAAAAAGTTTAGTCGGTTAATCGCAGATTGTTGGAGCCCATGATCTGTAGGTCTATGAGGTCACCCTACTAGCTCATATTAGACTAAATCATAGAACAATGTGACGAACGAATTTGAAGTGTTCAAATTCGATTTTTGGAGTAAAACATTAATTATATACGATATATTTAACCTAATGTTTAATTATAAATTAAACATAAAGAAAAAGAAAAAATGAGATATTTAAATAAGATTATGAATAGTGATTCATATTGATTGAGATTTTTGTTGGATTTAATATCAAATTAAATTAATTAAATTGTTTAATTAATTATTTAAAATTAATTTAATTTTAAAATTGATTATTAGAATTAATTTTGAAATTAAATGGAATTGGTCAAAATTGCATTAAAAGTCAAATTGTTGACTCAGTAAAAAATGCAATGGAAGTCAAATTATTGACTTTTGACTTTTGAAAGTCAAAAAGTCATATTTGTTGACATTGGATTTTGAGAGTCAAACTTTGACCAAGTTAGTGGAAAGATCTAACATTTGTGAGTGGGAAATGCCAACTTTTGCATGGCTAAGTGTTGTCTTCATTTGAAGACACTTGTCCCACTAAATCCCACTTTGAGTTAGTGGATTTTTTAGTATCAAATTCTCATCAAACTCAAAGTTGCATGTTTTGCATTTAATGGTCTTTAAAAGGGAGTGTTTAATGAATTTTAAAACTATTAGCCTCAGTGGAATTTGATGAGATTGTGTGATAATTTCATCCCTTTTTCTCTAAAAGTTTTAGCCTTTTTCCTCTCCAAATTAGTCACTCACTGGATCCTACCATCCCGTTCTAAGGCGGGAGAGTAGTCAGGAAGACTCTTGTAGTGGTTTACGGACCATTTATGAGAAGATTGGAGCTAATTTGGAGAATATTAAAAGTCTACAAAGGTTGTATTCTTTTCCATCTTTTTATTTATTTCAATTGCATGCTTATCTTTGTAATTAACCTAATTAGAGTACTTAGATCCGTTTTTCTTCCGCTGCACACGTGTTCGTTCCATCATCTCAATCATCCTATCTTTGTATCTTTTAATTAGCTTAGTATGTTGTTTTTCATGCGAGTGACTGCTCAACACTTTTAATATGTAAGCTAGGTATTTTAGAAATTGCTCAGAATGCACTATAGGGGAGACCCACTGAAAACGGGCAGAAATGCACGTTATTACAGTGCTAAGTTCTTAAAAAATGTTAGTTTGCACTGATAAAATATGTTAGATTGCGTTCAACAAGCGTTAAATTCATAACATCGCGGTCACATGCGTTCATCGCATAGAAACAGTTGATTTTTGTATTTTTATGCAGAATATGTGTTGACGTAAGGCGGAAAGAGCGATCACAAGAAATCAATGGACGAGTGCAGCATTACGCAAGGCTTTGCGGTGATTGTGTTTGCAAACATTTGCTCAAGAAGGATTACCACATAGAGTCGGTGCAACTTGCTAAAGACATTATTAATCATGATGGGATAGAAAGCTGATGACGGTTGAATCCGAATTAAGTTGACAGCCGCTAACGATAACAAATACATTCAGCTTTTCGGTGACAAATATTCGGCGCATCAGTCAGAGAATTAAAGCCATCTCATCTGTGCAATCATAAGAGAGAAGTCGCCTTTCACCCCAGAAGCTTTATAAATACCAAAGGCATCCTTCAGAAAAGGGGTTCAGCTGCTCACGAGTTCACAAGTTCTGTTCATAGTTTAGCCTTGTTCTTAGATTTTCTTTTATTTTAAGGCGGAATCAAGAGAAGAAGGTTGTGCCGAAAAATTGTTCCGGTAAGCTTGGGAGAGCACCGGAAGCTTTAAGATCAGAGAGAGGGCCAGCTCCTGCGGAAGCAGATATATCTTTTGAACCGAATAGAGATTGCAAGTGTAAAAGCCTCGGTCAGCAAGGGATTGCTACCAGGCTCTCTATCTTTATCTTCCATTGTTATTTTGTATTCAAACTCATTTATAAAAATGGAATTTACTTCTCTATATCTGTTCACTCTGTTATTTATGCATGAGTAGCTAAATCTGTTGAATGGGTTGAGAAGCACTTAGCTAGCATAACTGGGGATCTTCATTCTATGCGATTATCTTGTATTATGTATGCTTTATTCGTTCATTAGAGATACTCGGGAGGGTAGTCTAAGGACAGGATCTAGGCTTGGAAAGGTCAGGTTAGAATCTAGGCTCGGGAGAGTCAGATTAGAACGCATAATCAAGAGATAGGAGCTTAGGAATAAGCACTGTTTGCTATTTACGCATCGCATGCATCCTAGAGATAGGATATGATTGTGTGCGGTCACTTGCCTTTGTTTGCATCTTGTATCATTGCATAGGAAAAGAGTAGAGACTTAGGAATAAGCTCTATGGATACTTTTGCATTCAACACATGCGTCCTAGACTTAGGAGCACTGCATTTGCATTGGAAAATGTTATTGTGCATGGGTGTAGCATGATCGCATAGTCTGACGCATTCCCAGGCAATGCTAGCTAAAGACCTTTTTAACCTGTTCATCCGCATACTCAGTGCATCTATCACACAATAAAACTTTTCTTAAATCTGTCACATTTATTTATTTCATTACCACATCAAACAAAACCAACAACTATTTGAGTTATCGGTTACCGCAAAGTTTTCCTGAAAATTACCTCAGCAATTTGTTTTCCAAAGTCCCTGAGTTCGACCCTGGACTTACCAGGAAACTCGATGGGGTTTACACTTGGATTCCACTGAGAAAAATTAAGTGCTCAACGTATTTTTATCATCACATTTCATCCATAATTCCACCTCATAAAACAACGCATCACCCACTAGTCAACTTTTCGACTGATGTATTGATGTACTCTTTGCAATCAAAGCTTTCTTGCAACTGTCAGTCTTCAATGCATTCTTTAATGATGTCAATACTTTTCCTCTCTCACATTTTGTAAAACCATTTTCTCTCGGAACGTGAGTAGAGGCTATATCATATACCGACGTTGGCTGCGACTTTCGATTTTTACATGTCTAACTTACTTGCCAAATCAGAGCAAGTGCCGCACAATCGCCTGTCTCGTATACGAAAGTCTACGATTGTGACAAGTGGTATTAGAGCTTAGTTAGCTTCTTGGCTAGTAAAGACCGCAATCATGTCCGCAACGAAGAAATTGTTGAAGTCACAGTCTGAGCGACTTACTGAGATTGAAGAGAAATTTCTGTATCTGAGGGAATTTCCCGACGAAGTGAGATACATCCAAACCCGCCTTGATGGGTTAGAGGAAAAGTTCAAAGGAATTGAGGCACTGAATTCCCAAGTAGATGGGCTGCCAATAAAAGAATTGATGCTGAAGAGTTGATTCGTTGGAACACAAGACTACATGGCTTGGTAGTTTTGAACGTGGGGATAGCTCTATGAGCTCTATCGTACACATGAAGAAGTGCGTCGAAGAGCTTGATAGTTGATAGAAAAATATGCTAAAGTTGTTCAATGACCTTAATGGCGACTTTAGAGCGACAATAAATGCCATCAAAGCTAAGATGGCAGAAATGAAGATGTAAGTGAATTTGACAATGTGTGCGGTAGGGAACTAGACCCTGAATTAGACATGCATTGAATCGAGCAAGTTCAAGATCTCAGAGCCTAAAGCTTTCGATGGGAACTGTGATGCTAAAAAAAACTTGAGAATTTCATCTTTGACATGGAGCAGTATTTCAAAGTGCGCCGAACCATTGTTGAAGAAACAAAGGTGACATTGGCCTCTATGCATCTTGTTGATGATGCAAAGCTATGGTGGAGGTCCAAGGCAAATGATATTTAGAATGGTCTGTGCATCATCGAAAAATGGGAAAATCTCAAGAAAGAACTAAAGGCTCAATTCTTCACCGAGAATGTCGAACTTATTGGAAGAAGGAAGTCATGAGAGCTTACGGACAATCAGGGACTACGTAAAACAATTCTCGGTTGTCATGTTCGACATCAGAGACATGTCCAAGAAGGATAAAGTGTTCTACTTTGTCGAAGGACTGAATCCATGGGCAAGAACTAAATTATACGAGCAGAAAGTTCAGGATCTTGCTTGTGCTCTGGTCGCAGGGAAGAAATTACTTGTCTACAACAGTGAACAAGCTCCCCAAAAGAAAAATGCACAAAAGTCAAATCAAGGGAATAAGGCTCTCAAAACGAATCCCCCGAATGATTTTGTGAATGACAAGAAACCAAAAATCACGGGTGCAAGCCCTTCCCGGGGGCCTTATCAAGCAAACCCGAATCAATAAAGCCCTTCTCTTACTTTCTATTCAAAGGCCCTCATCGAATAGTCGAGTGCCCACACCGAGCTGCCTTAACAGCCTTACAAGCCCGAGTACAATATAGTAGTGAAACAAAGGCCGACACTGAAGCTAAAAAAGAGGAAGAGGATGGGGAAACTCCCCGAGTAGGAGCATTGAAATTTCTGCTGTAATCCAAAAGAAAGCCTTCTGCCATAAGGATGCTTCAGAAAGGGGACTTATATTCATTGATGAGTCATCAACTCCAAGCCTGTAAAAGGCACTATGGTAGACTCAGAGGCAACCATAATTTCATTTCAGTGCTGGAAGCTCGATGCATGGGATTGAACGTAGAAAAGGTCACGGGTAAGATGAAATCTATTAACTCTGAAGCCCTCCCCGTTGTGGGGACCTCAAAAAGGGTATCCCTGAAAATGGGCGAACGGAATGGAAATGTTGATTTTGTTGTTGTACGCATGGATGACTTTGATGTAATGCTTGGAATGGAGTTCCTTTGGAGTATAAAGTCATCCTAATGCCTTTGCCCAAGTGCCCAATCATTATGTTGGGGTTAATGCCCTAAATCTCGTAGGGTCCTATAGATTGTAAACTTTGTATGAACAAACTCTTATGCGATTAATATATGATATTTTATTCACTTTGTCTATAAAATATGTAATATTTTAGTTGCATGAACCACAAATCAATAAACTAACATCCAAAGTTATCTTTGTAACTTAAACATGTATGTGGAGACATACGGGTGGATCATATTTAAGTGATAATCTAAATGGTCTGTAGTAGATGGATAAGGTTGGGTACCTTATCCTGGTGACACAATGAGTATGGCCCGCTTTGTAGGTGTTACAATTGTTGTAAAGTGCTACAAATGATCTGGTCTTGATCATTTATGTATTAGATATGCGAGCGGGAATATTCTATACAAAGGAGTTTGTATAAGATCGGACCACGAAATGCTTAGTCTCATTATATAACACCGTTCATAATAGAAACTTACATTTAACCAAGATGACCACAGGTAACATGACCTAAATCCTGAGTGAGTTGTGAACTCCTGCCTTTGATTTGTATGGGTGAGAGTAGCCAGATCGCCGACTCAACAAGCCTACCATTTTGAGAATTCGTCTAATTGGAGAGCTGGGAACAAAACTACACAAGATGGAATTCACTTTTTCCCTAAAGCAAGAGTAAGTAGATAAATTGCTCCTTTAAGAGCTAATTCCGGGTCTTCAACAATGTGGCGCTACACCCTCTTCTGGCTGAAGAGGGGTTTAGTAATAATAGAACCATGATCAATTGTTCATTAAAGAAATTAGTGGTACTTAAGGAGTTAGATGTAACTACAAGGGCAAAACGATAATTTTGCCTAGCTGTACTTACGAGTAATTTGTGAAGGGTCATCGTACTGTTGATTGGTTATATCCAATGGGCAAAAAAATATATCTGTAGTGCGAAGAGTGCAACTATCGGTCTTTAGTGGAGTGCTTGATAGTTAATAGATGGTGAATAACGTAATTAAATAGTTTAGTTAATTATTCATGTACCGTTGGAGCTTCAAGCTATAGGTCCATAAGGTCCCCTTGGTAGCTTAAAAAGATTTAGTTGAGAATCAGTTTTTGAGTTAATTTAAATTGTTCAACTTAATAAGAGGGATTTAATTATATATGATATAATTAAATTGTTTCAATTATATATGATATAGTTATCATAATGTATTTGATACATTATAGTTTAATGGGAGGAAATAAATATTTGAATGAGATTCAAATATATTTTCTATGAATGTGATTCATAGTTGTTAAATTTAATATAAATCTGATTTATATTAAATGTCATAAAATAGAGAAAAGAAACTATAGTTTATATTGAATGTGATACAATATTAAAACTATAGGTAGTATGTTATATTTGATATAACATATAATTTAATATAAATATAATATGATAAATTAGTTAACATATTTATTTATATTATTTTATTATTATTTGAATAATAACTTCCCCACCTTTTCTCTCCAACCACCTTAGTGGGTAGTATCAATTTTTATGGCAAAAGGAATAAAAGAAAATTTTGTTTTTCTTCTTCCTTGAACGTTATAATTTGCTGAACGATTGAGTTACAGAAAAGTTCTGTGTTCTTGATTTCTTGAGAGATTTGTCAATCTTCTACCTCTTCCAGTCAAACTATCCCTCCTAACTAAAATAGTCAGAGCCCAACGCTCCTGGGTTCTCACACTGAGAATACTATGGACTCTTTGTGGTAGTGTTCGACTTTTAGTTCGAGAAAATCTTGAAGAAGGTTTTCAAGAAGTTTCTTTTTCTGTTCGAGGTTTGTGACTGTTCGAGGGGGTTTTCGTGAAGAAAGGTTCTTCAAAGGTGATATCTCACGAACCCTTGTTTCTCATAAAAGCATGTTGTAGTTTAATGTAAATGCATATCTAATTGTATGTATACTGTAAATTATGTTTTCAATAATTAATGAAATTTAGACGATATGCATCCGCTTAAGGATCTCCTCAATACGAGTTCTTTCACATTACAAGTAGTAACCCCACAGTAGTTCCAGCCAACATCAAACAACTTAGTGGATTGAGAATGATCTCCGCCCTCCAGATGAAGAATGGGCTCAATAGAGAAGAGCCCACCTTTATGGCTATCCCAGTTATTGATGAGCCTACGGGGAAAGAGCTTGTTCCTGTGGAAATCCAGGAAGTTCTGAATGATTATGTTTATATCATGTGGAGGAGCTTGCCAAAGACATTCCCTCCCCGATGGGAGATTAATAATGAGATTGAACTGGTGTTGGGAGCTAAACCGCTGGCAAAAAATGCTTACCGAATGGCTCCTCCAGAAGTTGCTGAACTCAGGAAACAACTAGATGAGCTACTGAGAGTAGGCTTCATCTGCCCAGTGAAAGCGCCCTATGAGGCCCTATCCTGTTTCAGAAGAAGAAGGATGAAATGTTATGGCTATGTATTGATTCCAGGGTTTTGAACAAAGTCACGGTTCGTCACAAGTACCCTCTGTCGATTATAGTTGATTTGTTTGATTAGTTAAATGGAGCTTGATATTTTACAAAGCTCGATCTCCGATCGGGTTATTAAGTTCACATAGCAGAAGGAATGAATCGAAGAACACTTGCGTGACAAGATATGAAGCTTTCAAATTTCTTGTGATGCCTTTTGGTCTGACAAATGCTCCAACAATATTTTGTACCAAGATGAACCAAGTTTTTCATGAGTATCTCGACCAGTTTGTGGTGGTTTATTTGGATGACATAGTCATCTATAGTCCTACCCTAGAAGAACACCAAGTTCACCTTCGATTAGTCTTTGATAACTTGCGACAAAATTAGTTGTATGTCAAGAAAGAGAAATGTGCTTTCGTGCAGCGGTGAATAAACTTATTGGGACACATAATTAAATATGGAAAGATTAGAATGAATAGCGAGAACTTGCAGACTATAGAGAAGTGTCGAGTCCCCACCTCTGTAACCGAATTATGTTCCTTATTGGGCTTAGCTAACTATTATCGCCGATTCATCGAAGGGTTTTCAAGAAAAGCTGCCCCATTGACTGAGATATTGAAGAAAGGTACAATTTGGCAGTGGTCGGTGGAATGTCAGAACGCCTTTAAAAAGTTAAAGGAAACCATGACAAGGGGTCTTGTCCTTGGTCTAGCTGACGTGTCGAAACCGTTTAAGGTGGAGATGGATGCGTCAGAGTATGCCCTCGGGGGTGTCCTCATGCAGGAAGGCCATCGTGTGGCCTATGGAAGCCGGAAACTGAACAACGCCGAGAGGAGGTATACAGTCTATAAGAAGGAAATGTTGGTCGTGGTCTATTGTCTGAGGCCCTGAAGACAGTATCTATTGGGGTCCTCCTTTGTGAAGGATCCCTGTGAAGGGTACCCAATGGAAGCGAATCGTCCCAATTTTAAAATACGTACAGAACGCAATTTTACAAAGAAACAGAATAGATCATGCATTTAATTAACAAAACATACAACATGCTTTAGAAACTAAGAAGAGAAAAAGGGAATAGAAAACTTACCCTTAAAGAACAAAATCTTCACGTTTCCTCTTCACCGTGAAAATCATGAACAACAAAAAGAGCATTACCACAAAAATAACCTCGGTATTTTTTGGATGAGAATCCAGAAGGAGTGGGCTCTAACTATTTTGGTGAGGAAAGGGATTGAGAGAGGAGAAGAGAGAAAGAGCCTAAGATCTCAGAACCCCTTGTGTGATTTTTCTATGTTTCCTTTCTTCACCACACAAAGAGGAAGAAAGTGTAACTAACCCATATACACAATCTGGAGAGAAAGAGGGGGGAGGGAGTTAACTCCCTAGTAACATTAATTCAAAAATAAATAAATTAAACTAAATTTATTTATTTAATATATATTCATATGATAACTACCTTATCATATAATGTATATTAAACTATATGTTATATAAAATATTGAAGGAACTCGTTTTAGAAAGAACCTATGAGCGAAAGCGGGTCGTCCAAATCCCATTTCAATCGAAAACAAACATTTATAGAAAATATACAGATTATACAACTTAACAAAATTACAATATGCTTTTGAATAACAAAAAGAGTTATGAGATTATAACTTTGAAGAACTCTTCTTCACGTAAATCCCTCGAACTGTCATGATCTACTCGAATAGTCACGAACTCCCGAATAGCAACAAAACTCGAACCAAAAGAGGAAGACACAACCACTTGGTGACCTCAGCATTCTCAAGGTGAGAACCCAAGAGTGGTAGGGGAGGGAGTTTGTGAGATTGGAGGAGGAAGATGATTGAAGGAAGAGCATACTATTGTATAGAGATGCTTCAATCGTTTAGACAACGAGGCTATCGTATAGTCTCTGCTTTTGTGGTATAGAATATTACTAGTCATGTAACACAGATTATGGAAAAAATAAAATCATATTTTATTTATCCTAATTTGCCACAAAAACCACTTAGCCACCTACTAAGGTGGTTAGAGAGGAAAATGGATTAATAATCCAAAATAATTAATAATAAATAAATATGATAACCAACTTATCATATTATCTTTATAACCTATAGTTTTAATATTGCATCATATACAATATAAATTATAGTTTTTTTTCTCTATTTTATGGCATTTAATATAAATCATATTTATATTAAATTTAACAACTATGAATCTTATTCACAGAAAACATATTTGATTCACATTCAAATATTTATTCCTCCATTTAAATTATAATGTATAAAATACATTATGTCAATTATATCATATAGAATTGAATCATTTTAATTATATCATATATAATTTAATTTCCTCTTATTAATTTGAACAATTCAAATTAATCCAAAAACTGATTCACAAGTAAATCCTTTTGAGCTGCCAATAGGACCTTATGGACCTGTAGCTTGAAGCTCCAACGGTACGTGAAAAATTAATTAAACTCTTTAATCACATTATCCACTATTCGTTAACCGTCTGCACTCCACTAAAGATCGACAACTGCACTACTCGCACTACAGATATATTTCTGTGTCCATTGGATATAGCTAATCAACAGTACGATGACCCTTCACAAATTGCTCGTAAGTACAACTGGGCCAAATTACTGTTTCCCCTGTAGTTACATCTAACTTCTTAAGTATCACTAATTCCTCTAATGAACAATAGATCATAGTCCCACAATGACTAAACCCCTATTAGGCCAGGAGAGGGTGTGGCCACATTGTTCAAGACCCAGAATCAGCTCTTAAGGGAACAATTTATCTACTTACCCCTGTTTCGGGGAAGAAGTGAATTCTATCTTGTGTAACTGAGTTCCCAACTCCCCAATCAAACGAATCCAGAAAATGGTAGGCTTGTTGAGTCGGCAATCTGACCACTTTCACCCATACAAAGCAAAAGACCGCCCTCATAGGCAGGAGTTCACAACTCACTTAGGATTAAGGTCATGTTACCTATGGTCATCCTAGTGAAATGAAAGTCTCTATTATGAACAGCGTTATATAATGAGACTAAGTATTTCGTGGTCCGGTCTTATACAAACTTCTTTATATAGAATATCCCCGCTTGCATATCTAATACATAAATGATCAGGATCAGATCATTTGTAGTACTTACAACATTTGTAACACCTACAAAGCGGGGCATACTCATGGTGTCACTAGGATAAGGTATCCAGCCTTATCCATATACTACATATCATTTAGGTTATCACTTAAACATGATCCACTTGTATGTCTCCACATACATGTTTAAGTTACAACGATAATCTTGGATGTTAATTTATTGGTTTGTGGTTAATGCAATTAAAATATCACATATTTCATATACTAAGTGAATACAATATCAAATATTATTAATGACATATAAATTTGTTCATACAAGGTTTACAAACTATAGAACCCTACGAGATTTAGGGCATCAACCTCAACAAATATAACACACCTTTCTCTCTCCAATGATTTTTAATATAAATCACATTTATATTAATTTTAACCATATGTATCCAATTCATATAATTAATATTTGAATCATATTCAAATATTTATTTCCTCTCATACGTACTTAATATTATAATGGATCAAATACATTATGGTAATTATATCATATATAATTAAATAAACTTAATTATATCACATATAAATAATTTCCTCAATTAATTTGAACAATCCAAATTAATCCAAAAACTTATTCTCATTAAAACTCGTTGAGCTACCGAGGGGACCTCATGGACATGTAGCTTGAAGCTCCAACAATATGTGAATAATTAAATAAACTCTTTAATTTAGACTATTCACCATTCATTAACTGACGGGCACTCCATTAAAGACCGTCAGCTACACTTTTCACACACTATATATATATTGGTGTCCATTGGATATAACCAATCAAAATTACGATGACCTTTCACAAATTGCTCATAAGTACAGCTAGGCCAAAATGCCCCTATAGTTACATCGAACTTCTTAAGTACCACTGATCCCTCTAATGAATAATAAATCATAGTCCAACTATGATCAAATCCCTCTCGGGAAAGGAGAGCGTGTGGTGCCACATTGATCAAGCCCCAGAATCAGCTCTTAAGAGAGCAATTTATCTATTTACCCCTACATTGGGGAAAGAGTGAATTCCTTCTTGTGTAGCTATGTTCCCAACTCCCCAATCAGACAAATCCCCAAAATGGTAGGTTTATTGAGTCGGTGATCTGGCCACTCTCACACATACAAATCAAAGAACCGCCTTCACAGGCAGTAGTTCACAACTCACTCAAGATTCAAGTCAAGTTACCCATAATGAAATGTAAGTCTCTATTATGATTGGTGTTATATAATGAGACTAAAAATTTCGTAGTCCGATCTTATACAAATTCTTTTGGATAGAATATCCTTGTTCACATGTCTCTACATGAATAATCAGGATCAGATCATTTGTAGCACTGAACAATAATTGTAACGTCTACAAAATGGGCCATACTTGTAGTGTAACCAAGATAAGGTATCTAGCCTTATCCATCTACCACAGACCATTTAGGTTATCACTTAAACATGATTCATCTGTATGTCTCTACATATATGTTTAAGCTATAAGATAGCATTGGATGTTAATTTATTGCTTTGTGGTTAATACAACTAATTTGGAAATAAAATATCTAATATTTTATTACATAAATAAAATGTTTGTATATTATAATTACAAACTATAGGACCCTACGAGATTTAAGGCATCAACCCTAACAATCTCCCACTTTACCTAAAGCTAGTAGGGTATATAGTGTAAAAGCCAAACTATAATACAAAGTACACAAAGCAATAAACCAGGGCACAAACCGCCTAATACAAAATCTACCGCTTGTCCCATAGACCCATACTCTACAAGTGACCCTTAAACACTTTAGTTATGAGGGCCTTTGTAAATGAATAAGCAATATTGTACTCCAAATCTATCTGTGTGACGATCACGTCCCCTCAATGCACAATTTCTCAAACGAGATGATACTTTCGCTCTATGTGTTTCCCGTGCTTGTGACTCCTAGGCTCTCGAAAATTAGCCACAACACCACTATTATCACAATAAAGTGTGATGAACTTTGACATGTCTGGAATGACTTCCAAATCTGTCAAGAATTTTCTGAGCCAAACAGCTTTCTAGTCGCTACATACTTAGCCTTCATAGTGGAATCAACAATGCACCCTTGTTTGGTGCTCCTCCAGACTACTACTCCTCCATTCAGAATGAACACTGATCCTGAAATGGATTTCCTAGAATCCTTATCAGTCTGAAAATCAGAGTCCGTGTATCCAGTAAGGATCAGATCCTTAGAACAATACACGAGCATATAGTCCCTCATTCTCCACAAATACTTTAGGATATTTTTAACTGCGGTTCAGTGATCAAATCCTGGATTAGACTGATATCTACTAACTATCCCTACTGCATAGCAGATATCAGGTCTCGTATATTAACATCGCATAAATTAGGCTGCCAATAACTGATCCATAGGGGATTCGTCTCATCTCCTCAACCTCTTGAGGTGTCTTAAGACACTGTTCCTTAGATAATATCACTTCATTCCTAAAAGGTAGTAAGCCTCTCTTAGAGTTCTGCATCGAATACTTGACAAACATTTTGTTAATGTACGATGCTTGAGACAGAGCTAGCGTTTTGTTCTTTCGATCTCAAAAGATCTGGATTACCAGATCAAACTGAGCCTCTCCCAAATCTTTCATTTGGAATTGGGTCGCTAGCCAAATCTTAACTTCAGTCAGTAGACCTACATCATTCCTAATAAGTAGGATATCATCTACATATAACACTAAGAAAGCTACTAAACTGTTGGGATCCTCTTTTAAACACAAGGCTCATCAACATTTTGATCAAAGTCATAAGATTTGGTCGCAGTATCAAACCTTATGTTCCAAGATCAAGAAGCTTGCTTCAGTCCATAAATGGACCGATTAAACTTCCAAACCCTTTGCTCTTGACCTTGGATTAAGAATCCTTCAGGCTGCTCTATATAAATGGTATCATCAAGATTGCCATTTAGAAAGGCGGTCTTAACGTCCATTTGCCAAATCTCATAGTAATAATATGAGAAAATGGACAGAAGGATCCGGATAGACTTAAACATGGCAACAAGTGAGAAAATATCCTCATAGTCGACTCCCTCAACCTGGTATAACCCTTTGCCACCAGTCTAGCCTTGAAAGTTTGCACTTTCCCATCAGCACCTTGTTTTGTCTTGTAAATCCATTTGCAACCTATAGGTTTTACCCCTTTAGGTTGATCTACAAGATCCCATACTGAATTGAAGTACATTGACTCTATTTCGAGATCCATAGCTTTGATCCATTCATATTTGTCAAATCCTTCATTGCCTTCTTGTAGGACAATGGATCCTCAACATCTTCATCAGCTACCATAGCTAGGATTTTAGTTAAACACATGTAATGGACAAGTGGGTCTACAACCCTCCCACTGCATCAAGTCCCTCAATATTTGAGGTGGATTTAACCTACTAGATGATCTAAATTCAATAACTCTTATTGAGGTGTTAGGTTCTTCAACAATTCTTGTTGAAGGTTCAATAGTTTGTTTGGAAAGTTCATTCAACACAATTTTATTGTAGGGCTTGTGCTCCCATATGTGGTCTTCTTCAAGAAAAGTAGTGTTTGTCGATACAAACACTTTGTTTTCTTATGGGTCAAAGAATTAACCACCCCTCGTTGGGTAGCCTATAAATAGGCATAATTTTGAACGGATCGACCAAATTCCATTAATTATTGAATTCAAAGTTTACAGTAAACAAACAATAAGATATGCATTTAAAGTCTAAATTACAACATGCTTTACAAGAAAAGGTTTTAGGAAACATCACCTTTGTAGAACTTTTTCCTCACAATTTCCCTCGTACAAAATCATGTACAGATTGAAGACCTTCTTCAAGATAACCTCAAACCAAAAACCCGGATACTACCACAATAGAAACCTTGGTATTCTCAGGGTGAGAACCTAGGAGTGGTGTGCTCTGATTATTTTGGTTAAGGGGGAAAGGTTAATGTGGAGGTAGAAGAAGATTGAGAGCTTTCACAAGAACACTCAAAGATACAGAACACTTCTATCTTCTCTCAATCGTTCAACAACATCAACAACATCAAGAAGAAGAAAACTATTTTCTTTTTATTCTCTTTTTGCCAAAAAGAATAACCACCCCCACTAATGTGGGTGGGAGAAAAGATGGGGAAGGGAGTTGTAACTCGCTTCCTTATTATTCAATTAATAATAATATAATATAAATAAATATGATAACTAACTTATCATATTATATATATATATATATATATATATTAAATTATATGTTATATCAAATATAATATATAACCTATAGTTTTAATATTGTATCACATACAACATAAACAATAGTTTCTTTTCGCTATTATATGACATTTAATATAAATCATATTTATATTAAATTTGACAACTATGAATCACATTCATAGAAAATATATTATAATCTCATTCAAATAGTTATTTCCTCCCATTAAGCTATAATGTATCAAATACATTATCATATATAATTGAAAATTTTAGTTATATCATATATAATTAAATCCTTCTATTAATTTGAACAATTCAAATTAATCCAAAAACTGATTCTCAACTAAATTCTAATGAACTACCAATGGGACCTCATGGACCTGTAGCTTGAAGCTCTAACAGTACATGAATAATTAATTAAACTCTTTAATTACATTATTCACCATCCATTAACTGTCGGGCACTCCACTAAAGACCGATAGCTGCACTCTTCGCACCATAGATATATTTCTATGTCCATTGGATATAATTAATTAACGGTATAATTACCCTTCAAAAATTGCTCGTAAGTACAGTTGGGCCAAATTATCGTTTTGCCCCTATAGTTACATCTAACTTCTTAAGTACAATTGATTCCTCTAATGAATAATAGATCATAGTCCTACTATGACTAAACCCCTCCCGGGCCAGGAGAGGGTGTGGTGCCACATTGTTCAAGACTCGGAATCAGCCCTTAAAGGAGCAAATTATCTACTTACCCCTGCTTCGGGAAAGGAGTGAATTCCATCTTGTGTAACTATGTTCCCAACTCCCCAATCAGACGAATCCCCAAAATGGTAGGCTTTTTAAGTCGACGATCTGGCCACTCTCACCCATACAAATCAAAGAACTGCCCTCATAGGTAGGAGTTCACAACTCACTTAGGATTTAGGTCATGTTACCTATGGTCATCTTGATGAAATGTAAGTCTCTATTATGAACGACGTTATATAACGAAACTAAATATTTCGTGGTCCAATCTTATACAAACTCTTTTGTATAGAATATCCTTGCTCGCATATCTATATATGAATGATCAGGATTAGATCATTTGTAGCACTTTATAATAATTGTAATACCTACAAAGCGGGTCATACTCTTAGTGTGACCAGGATAAGGTACCCAACCTTATCCATCTACTAAAGACTATTTAGGTTATCACTTAAACATTATTCACCCGTATGTCTCTACATACATGTTTAAGTTACAAATATAATCTCGGATGTTAGTTTATTGATTTGTGATTAATGCAACTGAAATATCATATATTTTATAGACAATGAATAAAATATCAAATATTTTATTAAATACAAAATGAGTTTGTCCATACAATGTTTACAAACTATAAAACCCTATGAGATTTAGGGCATCAACTCCAACTGGGGTAAGTAGATAAATTGCTCTCTTAAGGACTGATTCCGGGGTTTGAACATAGTGGCCACACATTCTCTTGGCCCGAGAGGGACTTATTGTTTATTAGAGGAATCAACGGTACTTAAGGAGTTAGATGTAACTATAGATGCAAAACCATAATTTTGGCTCAGCTGTAATTACGAGCAATTTATGAAGGGTTATCACACTGTTGATTGGATATATCCAATGGACACAAAAATATATATGTAGTGTGAAGAGTGCAACTCTTGGTCTTTAGCGGAATGATCGATAGTTAATGGACGTTGGGTAATTTAATTAAAGAGTTTAATTGGTTATCCAAATACCATTGGAGCTTCAATCTACAAGTCCATAAGGTCCCCTCTGTAGCTCAACATGGATTTAATTAAGAATTAATTTTGGATTAATTTGAAGTGTTCAAATTAATTGAGGAAATTATATATATATGATATAATTAATTAAATTAATTATATATGTGATACAACTAATATAATGTATTTGATACATTATGATATAAGGTAATATGAGAGGAATTTAAATCGATTCAAGTTATATGGATGAGATTCATATAAGTGAATCTAGTATAAATGTGGTTTATATTAAAAGTCATGTATAGTTCAGAGAAAATAAATCTATAGGTTATATTGTATTTGATACAATATGTAACTATAGATTATGTGTTATATGAGATACAACATATACTTTATATACATATAATAAGGTTGTTATTATATACATTATTAATTTAATTTTATTAAATTAATATTAATTAATTAAAGGGAGGGAATTGTAACTCCCTCCCCCTAATTTCTCACAACGAAGTACTTGATGTGGGAAAGAGGATGTGAGGTGTCTGATGCTTATTCATCTTCCTCCTTGAAACCCTGAAGAAAGATTCTTTTTGAAGGAAATGATACAGAGAAAAAGTTTTCTGAAAAATTTCCTCTTCTCCTCTTCATCTCCTTCGTCTTCCAAAACTCTAAGGTAGAGCCCACACCTCCTGCCTATTCTCAAACCCTAGGAGAATATAGGAGGCTCATCTTTTGGTGGTGTTCCTTTTAGAAGAATAGATCGTGATCCGTTCGAGGGAGTTCGTGAAGAATTTGTTCTTCAAAGGGTACGTCTTTCTTTTCTCTTTTTTCCTTTTGAATAGCATGTTGTAAATTTAATTTTAATGCATAATTTCTTCGGCTTAATTCTGTAACTTTGTAAATTCTATGAAATATAAAATTGAGATCGATCTCTGCTTTCTGCTGTGAAAACCTTCGATGGTTTTCCCTTCAATTGGTTCAGAGCCAGGTTTGGTTTTCGGTCCCAATTTTTTTTAATTTCTAAAATTTTACTTACAGAATTTGGTGGGTATCATATTGTTGTCATATTGATGAATGTGATTGAATGAATAGTTTGCAATATGGATGTTTCGGGATTAGATCTTTTAGATTTACAACTTTCCTTTGTGTAAGGACCCGTTATTTTTTGGCATAAATTATTATAGAGTCTGTAATTCATAAGTCTTAAGTTGTTCGTGTTGTTCCTAAAAATTTTCTGGTGAAACAGACGTCGATCTGAAGAAAACCTAAGTTGTACAGTAGGTGAGTGAACAGTAGTATCGCGATGCTACGATGAAGCGGACAGAGTTCTTCTTTCTAGCGTCGCGACACTCTGAGACGGAGAAGAAACGCACTTCAGTGCCGGTTCGCACATGCCTCGGTTCGGTTTGAAGCTGGTTTTGGTCCAATTCACTTGGTTCGAGCAGTTCGAGGACGATTCGATTGCTGGATGGTTCGGTTCGAGCTGTTTCAAGACCTCATTTATTTGTTTCGAACTGGTTGTACTATTTATTAATGTAATAGGTAGTTTTTTTTTATTAATTAAATTAATATAAACATTATATTAATTTAATTAATATTTTTTTAGGAGTCTAATCTTGGTCCATATTTTCTTTATTTAAATTATGCATATGATGTATGGTTTATTTATTTTAATATATGTCATATAGTAAAATCACACAATAGGTTATGCATTATTCATGCATCATTTATATTATAAAAGTTATATAGTTGCATGTTTTAATTTTATAGCATGCTCATGCATCATATAATATAAGTGTTATACTATATGTTTGCATGCATAAATAACATAGTCATGCATCATTTATATTATAATAGTTATAATATATAGTTTGAATGTATGCATGTGTTATATGTTATTTATTTCATTACTTTTATATATAAGTGTTATGTATATGTTAGTAATGAAATGAGAATTGCATAATGCATAACATTATTTTAGTTAATCTTATGAATGTTATAATTTTTGTAAAGTATGTCATACGATGCAATGTATGTTTTAATTTGTTTCACTTTTTTTTTTATAATAGTTATAAATAAATGAAATTAGAAATTAAAATCAATAATCCAGAATTGCATGCAAACTTAGGTAATAATCATTTTTAAAATAGTTTAGTTTAATCTTTTTAATCAATTTAATATGATTAAATTGGTTTCAAGAAAAGAGTAAATTTGTAGCAAACATATCTATAAAGGATTTTTTGTCTAAAGCTAGTACTCTCTAGACTGGGGTATTTAAGTTGATGGAAACGGAATACCCCTACCTGAAAACTAACCTGGAGAGGTGAATTACATAGATTTGCTACAAACATGCATTTTTTTTTTTTATTAAAGTTTGTTAAAGCATTTAATGAACAATAATAAAAAATTGTTTAACTTTCCAAAGTAAGCTTTACTTTTGGGCAAATCTTAAACAATCATTTAAACAATTAGCCATATTTTTTCTAAGTTAATTAAACCTTAGGTTCTTAAAATACTCAGTGGGAGGAAAAAGATGTATATGATACGTCAATTTTTTCACTCATGTTTCTCCCTTAATATTCACACCATGAGGTTCATGCTTGACCTTGAGGCGCCTTGGGAGCATCTCCTTTTGAATGATGTTTGCATGGGTCAATATCAAGGTGAATGGAGAGAGTATTTACAGTAAGTAAGAGAATGATGTGTGTCAACATGTCCTATGATCTCCTTCATCTGTTTGCACCATGAGACCTTCTTGCATGACCTCGAGGCACCCTGGGAGCATCGCCCTTCGAATGGTTTGTGCAGTAGGTCAATATCAATACGAACTCAAAAAATGAATAGGATCACTTTAGTTTTTGCTCCAATCGATTTTTTCCTTCGGTTGACTCATTGGGGCGAAACTCTAGGGTCTAAAATGGAGGGTCACAATTACGGGAAATTATTAAGCAAGTTAATGATTTCTTGACCAAATAAATTATGACTGATTGTTATAGGAATAAAAGTTATTCTGATGTACTAATTGGTTGAGAGTATCTAAATTCAGTGAAGGGACAACTGACTACCCTTCGAAGGCTTTTGTCCTAAATCACTGAAGCGTCATTGCAAAATTGGATGTAATTGGGGTTCATTTAGATTTTGCTAAACCTGATTGGATGTTTTAGAGTTGTGCTAAAATCTAATGTAGATCAATTTGTTTATTTTCAGCAAAAATGTCAAACAGTAGTTTTCCATTGGTTTCCTTTTCTAGTTTGATTGAATTTGCTTATACGACGAGGAAATCACTTAACCTATTTCGTGGTAAACGACCTTGACATTGTCATGACTGAGGATTTTTTTCAAGTTCCAACCCCTGATGCAACACGAAATATTCGTGATTCATACAAAATGTGGATAAAGGCTAATTCTAAGGCTCGAGTTCACATTTTGGAAAGCATACTTGATGCATTAGCCAAAAGTATTGAGAATATGGTCACTGCATGTGAGATCATGCAATCAATACAAGAATTGTTTGAGTGAAAGTTCTCACAATTCAAGCAAAACGGGGTTGATGACAATAGCACCAATAATATCAACTCCCAAGATAAACTCCAGTCCATATTGAATGTCAAGGGACAAACAGAGAAAGCAATAGTTATTAACTCTAATAAAGTTAATCAATGAGAACCGTCCTCTGAGATGAAACTTGGAGTTTATGATTTGGGTTGTGGAGTTTATCCTACTACTCTCCAGAAAAGGAAGAACTTCGAAAAAAATAAATATGATTTATTTGTCTTGGAGACGTGCTTAGTAGAGAATGATGATTCTGCCTGGATAGTCGATTCAGGAGTTACTAACCACATATGTTCTTCCCATCAAAGATTTAATTCTTGGAAACAATTAGTAGTTGGAGAAATTATTCTCAGAGTCAGTACTAATGAGGCCATTTCCGTTGTTGCTGTAGGCAGGCTTAAGTTATTTTTAAACAAGAAGCGATATATGTTATTAGATGACGTATATGTGGTTCTTCATATCAAGAGGAACTTAATTTCTGTTTCCTGACTAATTGAACAAAAGTATTCCTTATCCTTCACTAAAAATAAAGTGTTTATTTTCAAAAATGGAATGGAATTAGTTTTGGTTCAATGAAAAATAAATTATATGTACTAAGGCCGTTAGTTACAAAAACCATGCTAAATACTGAAATGTTCAAAATAGCAACAACTGTTAAAAGACCAAGGATTTCTCTTAAAGAAAATGCCCATATTGGCATCTAAGGTTAGGTCACATCAATCTCAATAGGATTGAGAAATTGGTAAAAAGTGCACTTCTAAATGATTTAGAAGAAAACTGTTTACCTATATGTGAGTATGTGAGTCATGTCTTGAAGGCAAAATGACAGAGCGACCTTTTACTAGAAAAGGTTATAGAGCCAAGGAAACCTTGGAGCTTATACATACAGACCTCTGTGGTCCGATGAATGTAAAAGTCCGAGGAGGGTATGAATATTTCATCTCTTTCATAGATGATTATTCTAGATTTGGGTATCTATACCTAATGCAACATAAGTCTAAAGCTCTTCAAAAGTTCAAAAAGTACAAGACTAGAGTTGAAAACTTGTTAGGTAAAAAGATAAAACATTACGATTTGATCATGGTAGAAAGTATATGGACTTAAGATTCCAAAACTATATGATAAAACATGGAATCACATACCAACTCTCAACCCCAGGTACACCTCAACATAATGGTGTATTGGAAATGAGAGACAAAACCTTGTTGGACATGGTTCGGCCTATGATGAACTATGCTCATCTTCTTGACTCGTTTTGGGGATATGCAGTAGAGACTACAGTTTATATTTTGAACAACGTTCCTTCAAAGAGTGTTTCTGAAACACCTTTTGAGTTATGAAGAGGTCGTAAAGGTAGTTTACGCCACTTTAGAATTTAGGAATGTTCGGCCTATGTGCTAATGGCAAACCCCTAAAAAGTTGGAGCCTCGTTCAAAAGTGTGTCATTTGTAGGCTACCCCAAAGAAACGAGAGGTGGATAATTCTATGATCCAAGTGAGAATAAAGCGTTTGTGTCGAAAAATGCTACCTTCTTGGAAGAAGACCACATGAGGGATCATAAACCACGAAGCAAAATTTTTTTAAGTAAAATTTCTAATAAATCTACTAAGACTTTAGCAAGAGTTGTTGAAGGGGCTGATACATCAACAATAATTGTTTATGTCAGTTCATCTAGTCATCCATCTCAAGAGTTGAGATTGCTTCGATATAGTGGGAGGGTTATGAACCCACTTGTACGCTACATGGGTTTAACAGAAGCTCAAAATATCATAACTGATAATGGGGTTGAGGATCCATTATCTTATAAACAAGTAATGGAAGATGTTGATAAGGATGAATGAATTAAAGCCATGAATCAAGAAATAGAGTCCATGTACTTCAATTTTGTCTGGGAGGTTGTAGATCAACCTAATGGGGTAAAACTTATAAGTTATAAATGGATCTACAAGAGGAAAAGAGGTGTAGATGGAAAGGTACAAACCTTTAAAGCTAGACTTACGGCAAAAGGTTATACTTAGGTTGAAGGAGTGAACTATGAAGAAACTTTCTCACTTGTTGTCATATTAAAGTCTATCATGATTCTCTTGACCAACCATATATTATGACTATGAAATATGGCAAATGGATGTCAAGACTACATTTTTGAATGGTAATCTTGAAGATACCATCTACATGAATCAACCAGGATGATTCATTGAACAAGATCAAGAGCAAAAGGTTTGCAAGCTTAATCGGTTCATTTATGGTTTGAAACAAGCATTTCGATCTTGGAATATAAGATTTGATGTTGCGATTAAATCTTATGGCTTTGATCAGAATGTTGATTAGTCTTGTGTTTACAAGAAAATTATCAACAACTCAGTAGTTGTTCTCGTGCTGTATGTGGATGATATCCTACTCATTAGGAATGACGTAGGTTTTCTTACTGACATAAAGAAATGGCTGGCTGCCCAACTCCAAATGAAAGATTTGGGAGAGGCGCAGTTTGTGCTAGGGATCCAAATTATCAAGGATCATAAGAACAAAAAGTGGACCTTATCTCAGGCATCGTATATTGACAAGATGATTATCAGTTCTTCGGTGCACAATTCGAAGAAGGGTTTATTATCTTTCAGGCATAGAATTGTATTGTCTAAGGAAAAATGTTCTAATACTCCTCAAGAGGTTGAGGAAATGAGACTAATTCCCTATGCATCTGCTGTTGGCTGCCTTATGTATGCAATGTTATGTATCAGACCTGACATTTGTTATGCAGTAGGGACTGTTAGTCAATATCAGTCCAATTCAGGATTAGATCACTGAACGATAATCAAAACGATCCTCAAGTATCTTCAGAGAACGAGGGACTATATGCTCGTGTATGGAGATAAGGATTTAATCCTTACAGGATATACAGACTCTGATTTTCAGGCTGATCAAGATTCTCGGAAATCCACATCAAGGTTAGTGTTTACTTTGAATGAAGGAGCTATAGTATGGTGAAGCATCCAGCAAGGATGCATCGCAGACTTCACTATGGAAGCCGAATACGTAGCTGCTTGTGAAGCTGTTAAAGAGGTTATTTAACCTAAGAAGTTCCTTACTAATTTGGAAGTTGTTCCAAATATGTCTTTGCCCATTACACTTTATTGTGATAACAGTGGTGTCGTGGAAAATTCTAAGGAACCTAGGAGTCACCGAGGAGGCAAGCACATAGAGAGGAAATATCACTTGATTTAGGAGATTGTGCATCGAGGTAACGTAACTATCATGAAGATTGCTTTGGAGCACAACGTTGTTGATCTATTTACAAAGACTCTCATGGCTAAAGTGTTTGAGGGTCATCTAGAAAGTCTGGGTCTACAGGATATGCGGCATATTATCTAGGACAAGTGGAAGATGTAACTGGGCTATAGTGTATGACCTAGTTTATTGTATTTTGTACTTTATTTGTATTGTACATTAAGTTCTCTAAGCTTTAGGATAAGTGGGAGATTGTTGGGATTGGTGTCCTAGATCTCTAATATTCTCTTAGTTTGTAAACATTGTATAAACAAGTTGTTATTAATAAAACAATTGTTATTTTATAAGCATACACTTAATTCAATAAACTAAAGATCCTAGGTTATTTTATGTATTTTAACAAGTATGTATAGACATATAGGTGGATCTTGTTTAAATAATAATTTAAACGGTCTGTAGTAGATGGATAATGTTGGGTACCTTATCCTAGTGACACTATGGATATGACCCGCTTTATAGGTGTTACAAGTATTGTAAAGTGATACAAATGATCTAATCTTGATTATTCATGTGGAGACATATGAGTAGGGGTATCCTATACAAAAAGTTTGTATAAGACCAGACCACGAAATGATTAGTCTCATTATATAACATCGTTAATAATAGAGACGTACATTTCACTAGGATGACTATAGGTAACATGACATGAATCCTAAGTGAGTTGTGAACTCCTGCTCATGAAGACGGTCCTTTGATCTGTATGGATGAAAGTGGCCAGATTGCCAACTCAATAAGCTTATATTTTGAGGATTCATCTGATTGGGGAGCTGGGAACACAACTACACAAGACGAAATTCACTCGTTTTCCGATGTCGGGGTAAGTAGATAAATTGCTCTCTTAAGAACGGGCTTGAACATAGTGGCCACACCCTCTCTTGGCCCGAGAGAGACTTGGTCATAGTTGAACTATGACTTATTGTTCATTAAAGGAATCAGTAGTCCTTAAGGAGTTAGATGTAATTATAGGGGCAAAACGGTAATTTTGGCCCAACTGTACTTACGAACAATTTGTGAAGGGTCATCGCATTGTTGATTGGTTATATCCAATGGACACAGAAATATATCTATAGTGTGAAGAGTGTAACTCTAAGTCTTTAGTGGAGTGACCGACAGTTAATGGAAGTTGGGTAATTTAATTAAATAGTTTAATTAATTATCCAAGTACCATTGGAGCTTTAATCTACAGGTCCATAAGGTCTCATCTGTAGCTCAACAAAGATTTACTTGAGAATTAATTTTGGATTAATTTGAAGTGTTCAAATTAATTGAGGAAATTAATTATATATGATATAATTAATTAAATTAATTATTATGTGATATAATTAATATAATGTATTTAATACATTATAATATAAGGTAATATGAGAGGAATTTGAATATGAAGTTATATGAATGAGATATAACATATAGTTTATATGTGTTATATGGGATATAACGTATAGTTTACATACATATAATAAGATTGTTATTATATGTATAATTATTATTAATTTAATTTTATTAAATCAATATTGATTAATTAAATGGAGGGAGCTATAATTTCCTCCCCCTAATTTCTCACAACGAAGTACGTGATGTGAGAAAGGGGATGTGAGGTGTCTGATGCTCATTCATCTTCCTCCTTGAAACACTGGAGAAAGTTTCTCTTTGAAAGAAATGATACAGAGAAAAAGTTCTCTGAAAAATTCCCTCTCCCCCTCTTCATCTCCTTCCTCTTTCAAAACTCTAAGGTAGAGCCCACACCTTCTGCCTATTCTCAAACCCTAGGAGAATACAAAAGGCTCATCTTTTGGTCGTGTCCTTGTTGGAAGAAGAGATCATGATCCGTTCGAGGGAGTTCGTGAAGATTTTGTTCTTCAAAGGGTAAATCTTTCTTCTCTCTTTTTTTCCCTATTGAATAGCATGTTGTAAATTTAATTTTAATACATAATTTCGTATTCTTAATTATGTAACTTTGTAAATTATGTGAAACACGAAATTGGGATCGATCCCCGCTTTCCGCAGCGAAAACCTTCGATGGTTTTCCCTTCAAGTGGAACACCCACGGTGCCATGAGGCCATGCATGTAACTTTACTTCAATCTAATGAGAGAGACCGAGGGATGTGTTGTCACACATCCGCTCCCACTTACTATAAATACTCTTTCCATTCACCTTGATATTGATCTATACAAATGCCACCCATAGAGGGACACCGATGGTGCCTCGAGGCCGAGTATAGACTCCACGATGTGAATTTTAAGGAGAAATGTGAAGAGAATTAAGTATCATATACTCCATTTTTCTCCCACTGGGTATTTTACCTAGGGTTAATTAACTTAGAAAAAATCTGGCTACTGATTTGATCTAAGTGTTTGTTTAATTTACCCAAAAACAACATTTGTCTTTGGATAGTTAAACAATTTTGATCAAAATCTATTAAACTCTTTAATAAACTTTAATCAAACTTGTATGCACGTAATAAATCTATCTAATTCACCTTTCCAGGTAAGTTTCCGAGTAAGGATGTTACGTTTCCGTCAACTTAAATACCCCAGCCTAGACAGAACTCGCCTTAGACAAAAGGTCCCTTATAGATATATTTGTTACATTGTTAATCTTTTATTTAGATCAATTTAATCCTATTAAACCGATTTAAAAGATTAAACTAAGATTCTAAACTCATTAGAAACATGATCTTAGGTTTAGGTGAATCATATTTTAAAACAAATTTAAAAGATGATTTAAACCTAAGGTTTGCATACAATTTTTAATTATTGATTTTAATTTCTAAATTCATTTAATTATAACGATTATAAAAAAATGAAACAAAATTAAAACCAATCAATTGCATCGAATTACATACTTAGTAAATTATAACAATTATAAATTATCTAAGGTAATGTCATGCTTCATGCAATTCCATTTCATTACTAACTCTATATAACAATTATATAATAATGTAATGAAATAATGAATAACAATCATCCATACATACTCAAAACTATATAATATAAATGATGCATAGCTATATTATTAATGCATGCAAACATATAGTATAACACTTATATTATATGATACATGAGTATGTTATATTAATTAAATCATGCAATTATATATATTATAACACTTATAATATAAATGATGCATGAAATTAAATGCATAACCTATGGTGAGATTTTTACTATGTGACATACATTATGACATATAGTAATAAAAATGAATCATATATCAAATGCCTAAAAAAAATTATTGGATCGGGATTGGACACCTAAACAAAAAATTAAATTAATATAACACTTATATTAATTTAATTAACCAAAGTAACTATCTATTACAAGATAAAAGCCATCCGATCCAAAATAAGTGAATCAGGCCTTAAACCGCTCGAGCCGAACCGCCCACCATCGATCTCTCTGTAGCAATCATGTAGTAAACATTGTAGTAAAAGCTGCACAATCTTGTAGTAAAAGCTACACGATCTTGTAGTAAAAGTTTTCTTCCTAATCATAGCATTGTTTTGAATTTCCTCCGAAACTCACTGGGGGCAGCACGGATGACTCAAAAACTTAAAATTAAAGACTCGATCTTCTAGCGCACCGCACACAACACAAGCCTTATACGATCGTCTAAACGACTATGATGCGATAAAACACGATTGTCTAAATGTTGAGTGAGTGACTTCGTATCGTATACCGCATGATCATGTAGTCAGTGACTATACGATGAGGCATACTAACTACACGATCGTTTAGTGCGCACCTTCTTCTAAACGATAAGCATCAAATGCTCCCACTACGATCGTTTACCTCCAGCGTCTCCGCGATCGGGCAACCAATGCTACGCGATAGAGTAAACGATTTACCCCATCGTTTAGCATTAGGTAAACGATCGTTTAGTATATACTACACGATCATATAGAAAAATCTACATGATCGTTTAGTTAAATCCCAACGATCGTTTACCTAAGGTTACACGACAGATCATTCCAAATTTCAATCATATATGAACATTAACAATTACAATCACAAACGGAACCTATGGTTATGCACAAAACAGAAATTACAACATGCTTTTCTACAGATCAAAGGAAAGAATCAACAAACCTTTGAAAACTCATCTTCAAGTTCCTTGATCACAAATGGTCGAACAAACCGCAACACTGCAACACTCGAACGCTTGTACAACACGACCACTACACTGCACGATCACAGCGAACTTGAACAAAGCGATCACTAAGGTCACGAACACCCCGAACACCACGAACGGCTTCCACAGAACCTCGACTATGTCGAATTGAGTATGACACCGCCAAAAAGGTTACCTCGGTATTCTCGGTGTGAGAATCCAAAGTGTGGGCTCTGTATGGACTTGGTTCGAGGTAGAAACCGGAGGAGGACAATCGTGTAAACGATTGAGCAAGTGGGAGATGATAAAACCTATTATATAGGTCGATGCCCAATCGTTTAACAAAAGCTATGCGATCAGCTAGTTAAAACTATGTGATCGTTTAGCTCATCGGCTAGCTGAGTGTTTATCATGTAGGAACACTCCACGATCGTCTAGTCTCTCCAAGCTATCGTTTAGTAAATCTGATTCACTTGACAACCTTTCGTGAGAACTTTTCGAGATTGGAAATATCAAATCAACATTCTTTGCAAATCTTACTAAAATTAGGAAAACATTTTTCCTTTTATCTCATGGTTACCATAAAACCACCAATAATCTCCCACTCAATTGGTTATTAGAGAAAAAGAGATAATCATCCAATAATTAATATTATTATAAATATAAATGATAAACAACTTACCATACTATATTTATAACCTATATATTTTAATATTTCATCTCATGAAACATATAAACCATAACTCTTTTTCTATTAAATGGCACTTAATGTAAATCTCATTTACATTAACCCTCCACTTGATGTATCTCATACACCATACCAATCATATCATATATAATCAAATTACCTCTTGTCAATTTGAACATTTCAAATCAACACCAAAAACTGATCCTCAACTTGAATCTATTAAGCTACCAAGGTTACCTTATGAACCTATAACTCGAAGTCCAACAGTACGTGAATAATTGACTAAACTCTTTAGTTACGGGATCCACCATCCGTTAACTACCAGACACTCCACTAAAGACCGACAGCTGAACTCTCCTTACCACAGATATATTATGTGTTCATCTTAACCAATCAACAGTGCAATAACCCTTCACAGATCGCTCGTAAAGTACAGCTCGGCCAATAATTGTTATGCCCCTGTAGTTACATCTAACTCCTTAAGTACCACTGATCTCTCTAATGAACATAAGTCATAGAGTCCTCTCTTCCAAAGAGAAGTTGTGGCCACTATGTTCAAGCCCCGAAATCAGCCCTTACGGGAGCAATCTATCTACTTACCCCTACTTCAGGGAAGGAGTGAATTACATCTTGTGTAATTGAGTTCCCAGCTCTCATATCAGACAAATCCTCGAAAAGGTAGGCATGTTGAGTTGTCAATCTGGCCACTCTCACCTATACTAATCAAAGGACCGCCCTCAAAGGCAAGAGTTCCCAAAACACTCAGGATTGAGGTCATGTCACCTATGGTTGTTTAGGTGAGATGTAAGTCTCCAGTATCAACAACGTTATATACAGAGTCTAGACATCTCGTGGTCCGGTCTTATACAAACTCTTTGTATAGGACACCCCCGCTCGTATGTCTTGACATGAATGGTCAGGATCTACCATTTGTAGTAGTTTATAACACTTATACACCCCTGCAAAGCGGGTCGTATCCGTAGTGTCACAAGGATCAGGAATCCCTCCTTAATTCTTATACTACAGACCTATTTAGGTTATCACTTAAGGCATGATCCACTTGTATATCTCATATACATGCTTAGTTTACATAAAATAACCATAGAGCTTTGTTTATTGGATATGAGTAAATGCAAGAATGAAATAATGCTTATTTTTATTAATAAACAATGTGTATAATTACAAACAACGAGATTCCGAGAAAATTAGGACACCAATCCCTACAATCTCCCACTTGTCCTAATGCCTCAAGAGACTAATGTACAATACAAGAAAAAATACATGTACAATATATAATAAACTAGGGCATACCCCAGTATCATCTCCTACTTGCCCTAGACAAGATATCGCATGTCCCGCAGACCCAGACTTTCCAGGTGACCCTCGAACACATTAGTCGTGAGAGCCTTTGTAAAAGGATCAGCAACATTGTGCTCTGACGCGATCTTCGTGACAATCACATCACCGCGATGCATAATCTCCCTGATCAAGTGGTATTTTCGCTCTATATGCTTGCCCCGACGATGACTCTAAGGCTTCTTCGAATTTGCCACAGCCCCGCTGTTATCACAATAAAGAGTGATCGACAAATTCATATTTCGGACAACTTCCAAATTTGTAAGGAATTTCCTCAACCAAACAACTTTCTTAGCTGCTTCACAAGCGGCTACGTATTTAGCTTCCATAGTGGAGTCCACGATGCATCCTTGCTTGATGCTTCGCCATATTACAACCCCTACATTCAGAGTGAAATCTGACCCCGATGTCGATTTACGAGAATCTCTATCGGTCTGAAAGTCAGAGTTTGTGTATCCTGTAAGGACCAGATCCTTATCTCCATACACGAGCATGTAGTCCCTCGTTCTCCGAAGATACTTGAGGATCGTTTTGACCACCGTCCAGTGATCAAATCCTGGATTGGACTGATATCAATTGACATCTCTACTGCATAGCAAATGTCAGGTCTGGTACACAACATTGCATACATTAAACTTTCTACAGCTGAAGCATAGAAATCCATCTTATCTCCTCAACTTCTTGAGGTGTCTTAGGACATTGATCCTTAGACAAAATGATTCTATGCCAGAAGGGTAACAAACCCCTCTTGGAATCCTGCATCATGTACCTGATCAACATTTGATCGATGTACGATGCCTGAGACTAGGCTAACATCTTGTTCTTACAATCCCAAATGATCTGGATCCCTAAAATATACTATGCCTCACCCAAATCTTTCATTTGGAACTGGGCAGCTAGCCATTTCTTAATATTAGTCAGATACCATACATCATTCCCAATGAGTAGGATATCATCCACACATAGTACCAGGAAAGCTACTGAGCTGTTGATGATTGTCTTGTAAACACAAGGTCCATCAACGTTCTGATCAAAGCCAAACGACTTGACCGCAGTGTCAAATCTAATGTTCCATGATCTAGACGCTTGTTTCAACCCATAAATGGACTTATTAAGTTTGCAAACTTTTTGCTCTTGATCTGGAACTATGAACCCCTCTAGTTGAGTCATATAGATGGTCTCCTCAAGATTACCATTAAGGAAGGCAGTCTTGACGTCCATTTGCCAATCATAAAGTGTAGCTATGGACAGGAGTATCTTGATAGATTTGAGCATGACAACAGGGGAGAAAGTTTCCTCATAGTCAACTCCATCGACTTCGGTATAACCCTTTGCCACGAGTCGAGCCTTAAAGGTTTGCACCTTTCCATCTACACCTCTCTTTCGCTTATAGATCCACTTACACTCAATAGGTCTTACCCCATCAAACGGATCTACGAGCTCTCAGACGTTATTGAAGTACATAAACTTCATCTCATGGTTCACGGTTTTAATCCATTCATCCTTGTCAACATCCTCCATTGTTTTCTTAAAAGACAATAGATCCTCAATCCTATCATCAGAAATGACGTTTTGGGCTTCAGTTAAATCTATGTAGTGATCCGGTGGGTTCATAACCCTCCCACTACGTCGAGGAAGTCTCAACTCTTGAGCTGGCTGACTAGATGCACCGACCTCAATAACTCTTGTTGATCTGTCGGCCTGTTTAACAACTCTTGTTGAACCCTCAGTAGTCTCGGTCTCATTGAAAATCTCACGTAAAACAAGTTTACTTCGTGGCTTATGATCCCGGATGTGGTCTTCTTCTAAGAAGATAGCATTTCTAGAAACAAACACTTTGTTCTCACTCGGATCATAGAAGTATCCACCTCTCGTTTCCTTGGGGTAGCCTACAAAGAGGCAAACTTTTGAACGTGGTTCCAGTTTCTTTGGGTTAGTCACAAGGACATGTGCTGGACAGCCCCAAATCCTGAAGTGGCTTAAACTACCTTTACGGCCTCTCCACAACTCAAAAGGTGTTTTAGAAACATTTTTTCGAGGGAACGTTGTTCAGGATATAGCATGCAGTCTCCACTGCAAAACCCCAAAACGAGTCTGGAAGATGAACATAACTCATCATAGACCGAACCATGTCCAACAAGGTTATGTTTCTCCTTTCTGATACACCATTCTACTGAGGTGTACATGGGACCGAGAGTTGGGACGCAATCCTATGTTCTATCATATAGTTCTAGAATTGGAGGTCTATATACTCTCCACCACGATCAGATCATAGTGTTTATCTTCTTTCCTAATAAGTTTTTAACTTCAACCTTATACTCCTTGAACTTGTCAAGGACTTCAGACTTACGTTGCATTAGGTAGAGATACCCATACCTTGAATAATCATCTATGAAAGAGATGAAATATTTATACCCACCTAAAGTCCTAACATTCATCGGACCACAGAGGTCAAAATGTACAAGCTCCAAGGCCTCCTTGGCTCTGTAACATTTTCTAGTAAAAGGTCTTTTAGTCATCTTGCCTTCGAGGCATGATTCACACACCGACAAGGAGTTTTTTTCTAAACACTTTAAAAGTCCATTTTTCACCAACTGCTCAATTCTATTGAGGTTGATGTGACCTAACCTTGGATGCCAAAGATGGGCGTATTCCTTAGGAGAAACCTGTGGTCTTTTAGTTATTGTTGTCGTACTGAACATTTCAGTGTTAAACAAGGCTTTTATGACTACCGGTCTTAGTTCATATAAGTTCCTTTCCATTAAACCAAAATAATCTCCGTTCTATTTTTGAAAATAAAACACTTTATTCTCAGAAAAGGAGACGGTATATCCTTGTTCAATGAGACAAGAATCTGAGATTAAGTTCCTCTTAATATGAGAAACTACGAAAACATTATCGAGTAAAAGATAATGTTTCTTGTCAACAAATAACTTCAGCCTACCTACAACAACAGCTGAAACAACCTCACCAGTACCGTCTCTAAGAGTCATCTATCCCTGTAGCAACGTTTGCCAAGAACTGAATCCTTGGTAAGAGGAACTGACACGATTGGTAGCACCCAAATCAAGGATCTAGGCAGAATCATAATTCTCTACCAAACATGTCTCCAAGTTTAATAAATCACATTTATTGTCTTTCTCTTTTGGAGAGTAGTGGGATAAGTGCCAGAACAACTGACACTACTGGTTTCGTAATCCATCCTTTTGTGCTCGAAAAGTAAGAACTGACGTTCAAAAAAATCTTGCAACGAGTCCATGATCTCGCGTGCAATGACCATGTTCTCTACCCTTTTGGCCAAAACATCAGGTATGCTAGCCAAAATGTGAAGTCGGGCCAATGAATTAGCCTTCATCCACAACTCGTATGCATTGCGAACATTTCGCGGTGCATCAAGGGTCGGGACTTGAGGATATTCCTCAACCATGACAAATTCGAGTCGTTGACCACGAAATACATTTTACACGACTCTTTCCACTGTATGTAATCGGTCATATTAAAGGTACTAAACGAAAATACTAACGAGTTGTTGAAAAACAAAAACCCATTGACTTACATTAGGTTTTAAGCAAAAATCTATTGTAAAACAAACAACATCCAATAAGGTTTTAGCAAAACTAACATGAACTCCCTGTGACATCTAGTTTTGCAATGACGCTTCAAAGGTTTAGGACAAAAGTCGCCGAAGGGAGGTCAATTATCCCTCCTTTGAATTGGGAAGTTCTCAACCAGTCATTAATACCAGAACCACTCTTGTTCCTATAACGACTAGCCATCATTGATTTGGTCAAGAGATCATTAACTTACTAAACAATCTCCCGTAAGTGTGACCCGCCATTTTAGGCCCTAGAGATCCACCCCAACAGCCAATCCGAATTGAAAAAATCCGATTGGGGCAAAACCTAATGTAACACCCCGCATATTTTTTTAGTAATAATGTAATTTTCAGTAACTTTATTATTTGAAATTTCAGTAATTGTTATTAGTTGGAGGACATTTTTGAAATTTTGGACTTCAAGTGTAAGTGCGAGAATTTAATTGTTGCCGTGAAATTATTCAATTTGAAATTTAATGGCGACTCCCTAGAACTTAAGTTAGACCGTTACTAAATACATGCATGCATGGAACTCAAAACGACACTCGATTATGGCGAAATAAATGTTAATTAAATAAGGTAAGTTCAAAAGACTTTCATTAAATTCAAATAATAAAACAATAGTAGGGTACCCATAAATCATAAAGGACAATAAATAAGTCTGAAAAATAATTCTTAAAAGTAAGTTTTAAACATCAAAACTAAAAGTTAAGAGAAACATCAAAAGAACTTTAAATCTCATGATGCGGAAGCGTAAAAACTAGTCCCAGTGGCTCGATCACGAACTCCGCTTGTCCATCGCCGGTGCATCTCTACCCTTACCTGAAACAACAACATGAGAAAGTATGAGTATAAAATACTCAATAAGTAACCGCACTACTGGGGTCAGACTGGGCGTCTATGTCCTCTAGATACCCACCTCTGGTGAAACATATAACTGCTCTAGTCCTCATGGGACACATATGCACATGAAAGAAGAAGAAGACTGAGTCTCATCCTACTGTAGTTAAGTATGCCCACTACCTCTGGTGAATCCCCAAGGAGACACAAACTGGTGAATCCCGAAGGAAACACAAACTGGTGAATCTCAAAGGAGACACAAACTGGTGAATCCCGAAGGAAACACAAATTGGTGAATCCCGAAGGAAACACAAAATCTAATGGGCATCTAACTAATCTGTAAGGACATTTACATAGACTCAACATCATAATCATCACTGTACGAATCTATGACATACATATAAACCTCAACATTATGGCTCTACAACATATACATATACCTCAACATCATGGTTCTACAACATACATGTATACCTCAACATCATCAGATCAAATACAACCATGGAAGCACATACCATCTCATACTAGCATCCAAGTGTCTATGTGCATAAACAAATAATTCGGATCTCGTAACAGAACATACTTTAATCATATTATACTATTAATCTTTCATGCTGTCATTCTGCCATAACCTTCATTTAACATGCTAGCATACATCTAATGCCTGACCCGTGGGCATTTTAGTAGTAAGATTACTTACCTTAATCGAAAATCCACAAATAAAATTAGATAACCAAACAATGACAGCGATTTGAAGTAACGGCCCTAACATACGAATACAACCATTAAATTTCAGTCCAACAATAACTGTGAAACCTCAGACCCAAATCCAAAATACCTAAAAGCTTACCCAAAGAAACTTGATCAACAACCACTCCCAAGATTTCGACTCCAAAATCTCCTCCTAACAGATTTTAAATCCCAATGGATGACGACTTGGAACCTTAAAGATACAAGGGTTAAGTCAACATTTAATTCAGTAATCAATGCGTGCCCACAAACCAACAACAAGGACCACAACTCTTACCAAAACTCTTGCCGAACAATCTCGAATCCGCTGGACAGCCGCTTCTATAATTTCCCAAGCTCAAATCTAAATCAAAATAATGCGACTAATTTAACTTTCATTCCAACTTAATGGGCATCCAAAAAAATCCTTCAAGAAACCCGACCCAATAGAAAAATAGATCTTACCCAAATCTAAGAGTCTGACAAAGACCCACGCAACAAGGGATAGGCAGCGTGATGATAGACGGTGGAGGAGATCGATTAGAGGCGATGGCGGCACATACATGACTCTGACCAGCTGGGCGAGATCGGCGCACAGAGGGGGAAGCGGCGCTGGATGATCGCTGCTTGCTGACGATCAAACCGACCTGCACGAACGGCGACCCACGAATGAACGATCGGCGACTGGTGGCGACTTGGTCGGACGCGCGTGGTGCCGGCTGGAGAGTTGCGCGTGGAGAGGAAAAAAAACGGGGGAAGGGTTTCGGGTAGGGAGGCGTGAGGAAAAAGAAGAAAAAGATTTTGTTTTATAAAAATAAGAATAATAATAAAAAATTTAATAAATATAATTATATTTAATTCCTTTCCTTATTCCACTTTATACTATTAAATTCCTTTCCGTTTCAAAAGAAAATTAATTCCTACCATTAATTTTCAAATTGAATTTTAAATTGAATAATTTCACACCAACAATTAAATTCCCGCACGTATACTTGGATATTTGAAACAACTTTTGATCATCATCCATTAAACTTTTTAACGGAGTCTTTGACCAATTGTCGCATGCTTGTAGAAAATCTATCTAATTCACCTTTCCAGGTAGGTTCCCAAGTAGAGGTGTTCTGTTTCCGTCAGCTTAAGAACCCCAGCCTAGACAGAACCCGCCTTAGACAAAAGGTCCCTTATAGATAGATTTAAAACGAATTTAATCTTTTATTTCAATCAATTTAATCTCATTAAACCGATTTAAAAGATTAATCTGGGTTACTAAACTCTTTAGAACCATTTGAACTTAGGTCTATCTCAATCCAATTTTAAAACCCTTTTAAAAAACATGAGTTTTCCCTAAGTTCGCATGCAACTCTTTCTTATCGATTTTAGTTCTAATTTCCTTTATAACAATTATAACGGAAACAACCAAAATCACAACACAAAGCTAACACATACAAGGCATTCATAACGATTATAAATAGCCTAAGTGTCATGCTCAATGCATTGTTCATCCATTGCTATCTTTTTATATATCTCTTATACAAACAAGCAACAAAACAAGCACAACATGTTTCCATACACCGTTATACTATAACGCTTATAATAAAAGGATGATGCATGAATATGCTCACTACATGTAAAATATAATTCTTATATTTCATGATGCATACGCATGCTTTCATATAATTTCTTCATGTAATATTATAAGACTTATAATACATGATGCATGAATGATTGCACAACCTAAGGTCAGTTTCAAAACTATATGTCGAACACTTTGCCATATAAACACCATACATCACATGTATAATAAATAAATGTTGATGAACCAGGTAAAATTGCCTCAAATCCTAAAAAACAAAAGCTAACTATTACAAAACCAAGAAGTCTTCGATTCAAATAGGTGAACCGGGTCTTGAATCGTCCGGGCGAAGTAACGCTTCTCCACTGATTGTGTACCAAACTCCCTCTGATCGTCTACATGAAAGAACAAACACTTTTCTCTATCGTTTACCAACACTCCCAGAGCTAAATGATCGTTTAGCAACAATCATGTAACTTTTTCTAGCAATGAAGCACGAGGTACGCGATCGTCTAGCACGTCACGCACAACGCAAGCCTTATAAGATTGTCTAAACGACTATGATGTGATGAAGCACGATTGTCTAAATGATCGCTGAGCGAGCGCCTTCTTATCGTATACCGCGTGCTCGTGTAGTCAGTGACTATGCGATGAAGCATGCTAACTACACGATCGTTTAGCGCGCGCCTTCTTCTAAACGATAAGCATCAAATGCTCCTACTACGATCGTCTACCTTCAGCATCTCCGCGATCGGGCAACTAACCCTACGCGATAGAGTAAACGATTTACCCCATCCTTTAGCATTAGCTAAACGATCATTTAGTAAATACTTCACGATCGTATAGAAAAATCTACATGATCGTTTAGTTAAATCCCAACGATTGTTTACCTGAGGTTACATGACACGACTAACTCTTGGTCTTCTTTCTCGCTGAGAACCACATCTTTATGCTTCGAAATTTCATCACGAACGACTCGACTAACTCAAACTCTTTGAATTACATACTCGACAACATGTTAATTATGCTCAAAACACAGGAGCCCTTACAAATTAACACTTTGTAATTGAAGAAAGCTTTAAATAGAGGCAATTAAACCCGAAAATATCCATCAACGCCATCCACCAAAGCATTTAACAATTAAACATAAATGCAGAAAATCCACCACAACTGTAAAAGAAGTTAAAAACAGAAGTGAAATTTGGAATATCAGAACAACCTGGCTCTGATACCAATTAAAGGAAATCAGACAAGAGGATTTCCATGAGCAGTTGAAGGATCATTCCAAATTTCAATCATATATGAACATTAACAATTACAATCACAAACGAAAACCTATGGTTATGCACAAAACAGAAATTATAGAATGCTTTTCTACAGATCAAGGGACAGAATCAACAAACCTTTGAAGACTCATCTTCAAGTTCCTTGATCACGAACGCTCGAATAAATCATAACACTGCAACACTCAAACGCTCGTACAACATGACCGCTACACTGCACGATCACAATGTACTCGAACAAAGCGATCACTAAGGTCACGAACACCTGAACACCACGAACGACTTCCACAGAACCTCGACTGTGTCGAGTGGAGTATGACACCACCAAAAAGGTTACCTTGGTATTCTCTTTGTGAGAATCCAGAGCGTGGGCTCTGTATAGACTTGGTTAGAGGCAGAAACCGGAGGAGGACAATCGTGTAAACGAATGAGAAAGTTGGAGATGATAAAACCTATCATATAGGTCGATGCCCAATCGTTTAACAAAAGTTATGCGATCACCTAACTAAAGCTATGCGATCGTTTAGCTCATCGGCTAGCTGAGTATCTATCGTGTAGAAACACTCTATGATTGTTTAGTCTCTTCAAGTTATCGTTTAGTAAATCTGATTCACTTGACAACCTTTCGTGAAAACTTTCTGAGATTGGAAATCCCAAATCAACATTCTTTGCAAATCTTACTAAAATTAGGAAAACATTTTTCCCTTTATCTCAGGGTTACCATGAAACCACCAATAATCTCCCACTCAATTGGTTATTAGAGAAAAAGAGATAATCATCCAATAATTAATATTATATAAATATAAATGATAACCAACTTACCATACTATATTTATAACCTATAGTTTTAATATTTCATCTTATAAAACATATAAACCATAACGCTTTTTTCTATTCAATGGCACTTAATGTAAATCTCATTTACATTAACCCTCCACTTGATGTATCTCATACACCATACCGATCATATCATATATAATCAAATTACCTCTTGTCAATTTGAACATTTCAAATCAACACCAAAAACTGATCTTCAACTTGAATCCATTGAGATACCAAGGGGACCTTATGGACCTATAGCTCAAAGCTCTAACGATACGTGAATAACTGACTAAACTCTTTAGTCACGGGATTCACCATCCGTTAACTGCTAGGCACTCCACTAAAGACCGATAGTTGAATTCTCATTATCACATATATATTATGTGTCCATCTTAACCAATTAAAAGTGCAATAACCATTCACAAATCCTCGTAAGTACAGGTCGGCCAATAACTGTTATGCCCCTGTAGTTACATCTAACTCCTTAAGTACAACTGATCCCTCTAATTAACATAAGTCATAATCCTGAAGGATCTCTTACCGAAGAGTTCCATGAGCGCGTTCGGATCGCTCTAATCTCACCGTGACCGAAATACACATTATACATTTAACGCACAGTTATGCAAACAAGTCTTAATTAACGGCATGCTATGAACAACAAAATAACAAGAGAATGAGTGTCATACCAGTTGAAGATGGTCTTCACACTTCAGAACTCAATGTAGTGGAAAAACCTCCACGCGATCTACCAAGCCCAGTGAAAGCGTCGGTTGCAGCAACACGAACAACCGCGAACACGAACGCCGTGGGGACGACACCACTAGAAAAGAGCCTCGGGTATTCTTGGAGTGAGAACCCAAAGCGTGGTCTTTGGTGAATTTGGTAGAGGAAGGAGGAATACCAGATCGTGTAGGCGATAAGCAAGTGGGAGGGAAAAAGGTGTTATCGCATAGCAAAATGCTTATCGTTTAGGAAAAGCTACACGATCATGTAGATTTTACTGAACGATCGTTTAGGAAAAGGTATACGATCGTTTATTAAAATCGGCACACTATATGATCGTTTAGGGAAGCTATGCGATCATGTAGGAAATAGCGTGCGATCGTTTAGGCGCGAGGTAGACGATCGTTTAGGCAAAGAGGAGCTATCATATAGTCTCTCGATTCTTTTAAGCGATCATTCACTTATCACCAACGCGCACTCTTTTTATTTTGGACGACGACTGAATTATTCAAAAAATGAAACAATTTCATTTTTATTTCATTGGTTACAATAACCGACTCATTCCCACTAACCCACGTCCAAATGTGATTTTTGGGTTAATTATCATATAATTAACCAATTAATTAATAATAAATATAATCATATTATATTTTTATCCTATAGTTTGATATCACATATCTACTATAGTGTTTTCTCCTCTACTTGATATAAATCATATTTATATCTAATTTTCTCCAGAATAATGTATCTCATACATTTAGCCAATTATATCATATATAATTACCAGTCTAATTATATCATGTATAATTAAACTTCCTCTTGTCAATTTGAACATTTCAAATTAACCCAAACACTGGTTCTCGACTTTATCCAAGCTACCCATGGGACCTAATGGACTTGTGGCTCGAAGCTACAACGGTCCGTGAATAGCTGACTAAACTCTTTAACCACGAGATCCACCATTCGTTAATTGTCAGGCATTCCACTAAAGACCAATAGTTGAACTCTTCTTACCACAAATATATTTCTATGTCCATCGGATATAACCAATCATGAGTACGATGACCCTTCACAGATGCTCGTAAGTACAGTTGAGCCAAATCACTGTTATGCTCCTGTAGTTACATCTCACTCCTTAAGTACCACTGATTCCTCTAATGAACAATACAACATAGTCCAATTATGTGTGAACACCTCTCGGGCCAAGAGAAGGTATGTGGCGCTACATCGTTCAAGCCTCGGAATCAGCCCTTAAGAGAGCTATCTCTCTACTTACCCCTACCTTAGGGAAGAAGTGAATTTCATCTTGTGAAACTGAGTTTCCAGCTCCCAAATCAGACGAATCCTCAAAATGGTAGGTTTGAATCGGCGACCTAGCCAATCGCACTCATACAAATCAAAGGACCACCCTCAATGGCAGGAGTTCCCAACTCACTCAGGATTGAGGTCATGTTACCTATGGTCATCCTAGTGAAGTGAAGTCTCTGTCATGAACGGTGTTATATAATGAGACGTTAACACTTCACGGTCCAATCTTATATAAACTCTTTGTATAGGAAGCCCCAGCTCGCATGTCCCCAACATGAATGATTAGGATCAGACCATCTGTGACAAGTCATAACACTTGTGACCATTCCACAAAGCAGGCCATGTTTGTAGCGTTTCCAGGATAAGGTTTCCGTCCTATATCCATATACTACAGACCATTTTGGTTATCACTCAAGACATGATCCACTCACCACATACATGCTTGAGTCACATACAGATAACCAGGGATTTTATGTTTATTGGTTTGTGGTAAAGCAAATAAAACAAGCAACTGAGCAAAAATACAAGATGTGAAGTAAATATCATATATTAACAACACAAGCGTTTGTACAAACTGTTTACAAACTACAGGACACAAGACTTTAGGGCATCAACTCCAACAAGTTCTACTATGACTGAGTCCTCTCTTCCAAAGAAAAGCGGTGGCCACTATGTTCAAGCCCTTAAGGGAGAAAACTATCTACTTACCCCTGCTTCGGGGAAAGAGTTAATTTCATCTTATGTAATTGAGTTCGCAGCTCCCAGATCAGACAAATCCCCAAAAACGTAGGCATGTTGAGTTGTCAAACTTGCCACTCCCAGCCATACTAATCAAAGGACCGCCCTCAAAGGTAGGAGTTCTCAAAACACTCAGGATTGAGGTCATGTCACCTATGGTCGTTTAGGTGAGATGTAAGTCTCCAGTATCAACGACGTTATGTACAGAGTTTAGACATCTCGTGGTCCAGTCTTATACAAACTCTTTGTATAGGACACCCCCGCTCGCATATCTCTGCATAAATAGTCACAATCTCGGCTAACCCACTTTTATGCGTTATTATGCGTTCAATTGTTTATTTTTGTAGCAAATGCAGGATCGATCGCATACGGTGAATCTCTCCATCGTAGAGGTGTTGCATACGTGATCGCATACGTTCGACGCATGGATGTTGCGGCCATTAACCGCATGCATCCATCGCATAGAGGTTGCGGCTATAGAGTATAACCATAATAGAGGGATGACCGCAAGGGTGGTGGAATGCGATGATACTCCTGAACCCAAGCATGAATGCATACCTCGGGAGTATCAAAAGGTGATGTTGACATTTCACCTACCACATCGTTAATAGCAGAAATTCAGAGTAGGTCCATCACGCCGTTAGCTGCAGAATTTCAGAAAAGGACCATTAATGCTGTCGGCGATCAAGCTCTATAAATAGAAGCATTAGAGCCCAACTTCAGATCATCCAGGTTTCTACCTTCGGGTGGATCCTTGTAATCCAGACGAAAGCGTGAGAAGATATTCTTTAAGGTTCTCCATTCCTTCATCCATTCCGAGTGACGACCGAAGCCTTCGCTGGAGCTAGATCTCGAGAGAGACTACTCCACCGCCCATCTATGGCACCACCGACAGCCTTGACACACATCTGATGTAAGCAAGATATTGCCTCCATCTGGCCCTCCATTTCTCTTATATCTTTGTATTGTATTACATTGTGGCTTAAAAGATTGTGATCAATGCATTTCTATATTTCCTTCGATTCCATCTTCATTTATCTCTTATTAGAATCCTTTACTTTCATTGCACCACTAAGTAAGACTGCTAGATTATCGCATATTTAATCATGCCGCATAGACATATGAAGCATGTAGCAAACCACCGAGAGGTGTATGTTGTACGAGTGTTGTGAGAAAATCCTATTTTCTTAGTGAAAGGTTGTAGCAACGCTTGTCTATGAGTGGACGCAAGGCTTGTCTATGAGATGACTAACGGTAGCTAATTTCCCATGAGGGTAAGTAGTGGAACTCACAAAGCAAAGTAAGCAAGTGTTCCTAGAGAAAGGAATAATCTTATGTCAACCATGTTTTATGTGATTACCTTGTCTTATGAGCGCATCATTCATCATTTAGGCATACTCGGGGGAGTAGTCTAGAAACCAAATCTAGACTTGGGAGAGCAGATTAGATCGCATAAGCAAGAATAGAGACTTAGGAATAAGTTCAGTTTGCTATTACACAACGCATGCACCCTATAGATAGGATATGAAAGTATGCAGTCACATCGCATGCGTCCAGAAGTATGATATGGTGGTATACGGTCATCTTGTTTATGTGTGAGAGCACGTGAGCAGGAATAGAGACACAGAAATAAGGCCACTCAAAATTATCGCATATACATCGCATGCGTCTTCGTCAAATGTGTGTAGCATAATCGCATAGCTTGCGTTGGTTGGGGTTACCCTTGCGATCAAGCTTAGTGTTGCAGTGAAGTCATCCCCGCCATTTTATCTATGTTTCCATGCATCTTATTACACGTTAACAGTTGCCGTGTCTCTATCTCTCACAGTCATACTTCCATTGCTTAATCAGTTAATTAGGAGTAGAAGTAATGCATAGCCCATAACCTTCTATATTCTTTTATTTTTCGCCACAAACACTTTACTTCATAACATTTAGCTACAAGTCCCTAAGTTCGACCTCGAATCACCCAAGAAACTTGTGATCTCGTTATACTTGGCGAGAGAGCAAGAAAACTTGTGATAGGAATGCATGGTCATTGCATATGAGATTAATGCATACTTTCCATTTCAATGCATGACCACCGACGCATGAGAACATATGCATAGCCTAAGACATGCATCATATACACTTCCAAAATTTTATAATCACAGAGCTATTTAGGTTATCACTTAAGGCATGATCCACTTGTATATCTCATATACATGCTTAAGTTTACATACAATAACCATGGAGCTTTGTTTATTAGATTTGAGTAAATGCCAGAATGAAATAACGCTTATTTTATTCATAAACAATGTGTATAATTACAAACAATGAGACACTGGGAGAATTAGGACACCAAGCCCAACAATCTCCCACTTGTTCTAATGCCTTGGGAGACTAAGGTACAATACAAGAAAAAATACATGTACAATATATAATAAACTAGGGCATACCCCAGTATCATCTCCTACTTGCCCTAGACAAGATGTTGTATGTCCCACAGAACTAGACACTTCAGGTGACTCTTGAACACATTAGCCGTGAAAGCCTTTGTAAAAAAATCAACAACGTTATGCTCCGACGCGATCTTCATGACTATCACATCACCGCGATGCACAAGCTTCCTGATCAAGTGGTATTTCCACTCTATATGCTTGCCTCGACGATGAATCTGAGGCTGCTTCAAATTTTCCACAGCCCCGCTGTTATCACAATAAAGAGTGATCGACAAATCCATCTTTCAGACAATTTCCAAATCTGTAAGGAATTTCCTCAGCCAAACAACTTCCTTAGTTGCTTCATAAGCGGCTACGTATTCATCTTCCATAGTGGAGTCCTGATAACGGGTAGAAATACACGTTATTATAGCTCAAATAAGTAAAACAATGAGAGAATGTAACGGTAAAAATAAGCAATATCATGTCCAAAAATGTTAAACTGAGGAAATTGCGATCGCATGCACCCATCGCATAAAAGCAGTTAATTTACTTATTTTGTGCAGGAAAAATGTGTTGACGCAAGTAAAATTACGATCCAAGGAATTAGGCGTCTGCGCGCTTGAAAGATTGTGATCACAAAGTCATGCAATCGTATTCGATTGTGAGAAGTTGCTCAAGAAGGTGGCCGCATAAAGACTGTGCATCAAGGTGACAACATAATAAATCATGATGGGACGGAAAGTTGATGACGGCCGAATCCGAATTTAGTTGACAAGCCGTTAAAGCCACACTGTAACAAGTACACTCAACTTTCGGTGACCATTAATCGGCGCATTAGAGCAGGAGATTTAATGACTGCCCATCATTGCAATCATTAGAGAGAAAGGCTGCTTCACCTTGAGCTCTATAAATATCGAAGGCCACTATTGTAACAAAAAATAAGAGATATATAGGGAAGAAAATATATCATATAGAGAACAAGTTAGAGAGTCGTTAGTCTATTCACGTACATACTTAGAGTTAAAAGATAGAGACGAGCTAGGAGACGAAAAAACCGAGAGATCATTCCCGAACAGATCGAGAGACTGCTGGAAAGCGCTACAAAGAGAGAGAGGGCCAACACTTGCGAACGTAAGAATATTCATCTGAACAGAGTTGGAATGAAAAAGACAGTGTAAAAGGCCACGGGAAGCAAGACATTGTTTACCAGGCTTCTTATCTCTAAATTCCATTGTTATTTTGTATTCAGCACTTTATTTATAGAAAATGGAATTCTCATTTCAATCTATGTTCAATCTCTCCGCATTTCGTATGGGTAGCTAAATTTTTGAATGGGTTGAGAAGTACTTAGCTAACATGACCTAAGATTTACATTTTATGCGATCATCTTGTCTTATGTATGCGTCATTCACCCTTTAGAGATACTTGAGAGAGTCAGATTAAAACCGTATAAGAAAGAAATAAAAACTTAGACATAAGTTCTATCACTATTTACATATAGCATGCACCCTAGAAATATGATATGATAGTATGTGGTCACCTTATTTTATGTGTGCATTATTCATTAAGAGATGACATGCTATTATTTGTTTGTAGCATGATCGTATAACTTGTGCATAATCTTAGGAAGTGTTAGCTAAACCTCTTCTCAACTCGTTCATCGTATACTCATTGTAATTCTCGATTTCATCAACTCTTCGTTCGAACTCCATCACATAGGAAATATTCTTGATCAGAACACCATCCAACTTTTTGTTTTCACCACCGCAAGAGAATCAAATTAATTATCGCATATTTACTCAGTAGTCCCTGTGTTCGACCTTGGACTTATGAGGAAACCTAGTGAGACTTATACTTGGGTCTTATTAGGAAAACTTGTACGTGCAACGCATAACACATCACCACAAACTCACACCATAATCACATCACATTTCACAACGCATCAAGTCCGCATGCATCCTTGTTTGATGCTTTGCCATATTACAGCCTCTCCATTCAGAGTGAAAATTGACCCCGATGTCGATTTACGAGAATCTCTATCGGTCTGAAAGTCAGAGTCTGTGTATCCTGTAAAGACCAGATCCTTATCTCCATACACGAGCATGTAGTCCCTCGTTCTCCGAAGATACTTGAGGATCGTCTTGACCGCTGTTCAGTAATCAAATCCTGGATTGGACTGATATCGACTGACAATCCTTACTGTATAGCAAATGTCAGGTCTGGTACACAACATTGCATACATTAAGCTTCCTACAGCTGAAACATAGGGAATCCGTCTCATCTCTTCAACTTCTTGAGGTGTCTTAGGACATTGATCCTTAGACAAAATGATTCCATGTTGAAAGGGTAATAAACCCCTCTTAAAATCCTGCATACTGTACCTGACCAACATTTGATCGATGTACGATGCCTAAGACAAGGCTAACCTCTTGTTTTTACGATCCCGAATGATCTGGATCCTTAGAACATATTGTGCCTCACCCAAATCTTTCATTTGGAACTAGGCAGCTAGCCGTTTCTTAATGTCAGTTAGATACCTTACATCATTCCCAATGAGTAGGATATCATCCACATACAGTACCAGGAAAGCTCCTGAGCTGTTGATGATTTTCTTGTAAACACAAGGTTCATCAATGTTTTGATCAAAGCCAAACGATACGTGAATAATTAATTAAACTCTTTAAAATCTGTTAAGCTACCGATGGACCTCATGGACCTATAGCTTGAAGCTCCAACGATACATGAATAATTAATTAAACTCTTTAATTTAAAATATTCACCATCCGTTAACTGATGAACACTCCACTAAAGACCGTCATCTACACTCTTCGCACAACAGATATAGTTTTGTGTCCATTGGATATAACCAATCAACAATACGATAGCCCTTCACAAATTTCTCGTAAGTACATATAGGAAAGATTACCATTTTTCCCCTATAGTTATATCTAACTCCTTAAGTATCATTGATCCCTCTAGTGAATCATAAATCCTAGTCCAATTATGATTGAACCCCTATCAGGCCAGGAGAGGGTGTGGCGTCATATTTTTCAAGTCCCAGAATCAACCCTTAAGGGAGTAATTTATCTACTTACCCCGACATTTGGGAATGAGTGAATTCCTTCTTGTGTAGCTGTGTTCCCAACTCCCCAATCAGATAAATCCCCAAAATGGTAGGCCTGTAGAAATACAAGTTATTAAAGCTTAAATTATTAAAACAATGGGAGAAAGCTATAGTGAATAGGCAATATTACGATTGAATGCGTTAAACTAAAAGAAAAATTGCGATCGCTAACGCTCATCGCGTAAAAGCAGTTAAACTGAGTTATTCTGTGCAGGAACAAGACGATGGCGCATTTTGAGTTGGCAATGTAAGGGCACTTCAAAGATGATCGCATGATGTCCTTACATAAAGGCGGCGGCCTAATGTAATAAAGCGTGATGGGACGTAAAGTCGATAGCGATCAAATCAGAAATTTAGTTGATGGTCGTTGAAGACCATACCGTTGAAAATCCATTGGACCTCTGGTGATCATCAGACGGCGCAACAGGGTATGGAAATCAATGCTATCCATCCATGCAATCATTAGTGAGAAGAACTATTTTGTCTGGAAGTCTATAAATACCCAATGCTACCAAACTAGGAGAGGACTTCAGAGGGAAGGGAATTCTTGAGAAGGAATCAATTTTTGGAGAGGTCGAGAGACTGCCAAAAACAGCACGGAGGAGTGATAAAAGTCGTGTAATGCCAGAAGAAGCAAGACATTGCTTACCTGGCTTAACACTTACATCATTTATTGTTTTGTGCTCAAACATTTTATTTTATGAAAATTACATTTCAATTTATATTCAGTCTCTTCACACCATACATGAGTAGCTAATTTGTGAATGGGTTGAGAAGTACTTAGCTAGCATGACTTAAGCTATGCACTTTATGCGATATGTCTTATGTATGCTTCATTCATCATTTGGAATACTTGAGAGAGTAGTCTAAAGACAGAATCTAGGCTTGAAAGAGTCAGATTAGATCGCATAAGCAAGAGTAGAGACTTAGAAATAAGTTCTATATGTTGCATTCCATACACATCGCATGCGTCCTAGACATAGGAAATGTGTCATTATGCATTAAGAAATGTAGTGCTTAATATTTGTGTATAGCATGATCGCATGACTTCTACAATATCTTAAGAAATGTTAGCAAAACCTCTTCTCAACCCCTTTATTGCATATTTGTTACAACACCACCCTTTCATCGCTGTGTATTTAATTCCATCGCATAAAAAAAAATCAAAGTTAAATCACCATCTACTTCTTAATCACCATCGCAATAAGATCAGAGAGTCTGTCATATGTCTTTTTAGTAATCCCTGCGTTCGACCCTGGACTTACCAGAACCATAAGAAGGCTTATACTTGGGCCTTGTTAGGAAAACTTGCATGATCATCGAATCCACACATCCTTTCATTGCATGATAAACCAACGCATCACTGAGTTGGTGATTTGGCCACTCTCACCAATACAAATCAAAGAACCGCCTTCATAGGCAGGAGTTTATAACTCACTCAAGATTCAGGTCATGTTACAAACTCATTTATATAGAATATCCCCGCTCACATGTTTTCACATGAATGATCAGGATCAGATCATTTGTAGCACTTTACAACAATTGTAACATCTACAAAATGGGCCATACTCGTAGTGTCACCAAGATAAAGTATCCAACCTTATCCATCTACTACAAACCATTTAGGTTATCACTTAAATATCATCCACCCATATGTCTCTATATACATGTTTAAGCTACAAGATAGCCTTGGATGTTAGTTTATTGGTTTGTGGTTAATGCAACTAATTTGGAAATAAAACATCAAATATTTTATTACATTAATAAAATGTTTGTATATTATAATTACAAACTATAGAACCCTATGAGATATAGGGCATGAACCCCAACACTTTGTAGTGAAGACTAATAACAATGCCATCTGTCACTTCTTTAAATAGTCCAAGTTGACTTATAAACAGGCATGGTGGCAAGAGTTCCTAGCTGAATTCGATTTAAGTTTGAACACAAAAAAGGAACGAGAAACCAAGCAGTCAACGCTCTGAGTCGAAAGGGTAAACATGTGGGCCTGTGCAAGTTAGCCCACATTCATGCAAGTAAGGTCAATGTGTTAATGCAGGACATCATCAAAAAGTTCTTATAGAAGGACTACTATGCCCAAGCTGTCATCGCCCTAACTAAAGTTGGTAAAACCAGGTAGTTCTGGGTTGAGGGAGATTTGTTGTTGACGGTTGACAAAAGGGAATCAATTGTATGTTCCAGAGCAGGAGACTTAAGGAAGAAGTTGTTATACAAGTGCCACGATCCTTGTGGGTCCATCACCAGGGTTGGCAGAGGACCTATGCATTGTTGAAGAAGGGCTATTTTTGGCTCATTATGAGAAATGATATCATGCAGTACACCAAGAATTGTCTTATCTATCAACAAGACAAGGACGAGAAAGAGAAAATTGTTGGGCTTCTGAAGCCCCTGCCTATACCAACCAGACCCTGAGAAAGTGTATCCATGGATTTTATTACCCATCTCTCGAAGGTATGCAATCATGAGACCATCTTGGTTATCATTGACAGGTTCTCGAAATATGCAACCTTCGTACCTACGCTGAAACACTGTTCGACCGACCTGACAGCCTAATTGTTCTTCAGACATATAGTGATGTTGTGGGGAGTTTCGACGAGTATTGATAGCAACATAAATGGCAGATTCATTGGCACGTTTTGGACCGAGTTATTTACGTTCATGGGGACAAGTCTGAATATATACTCAAGTTACCATTCGCAAACTGACGGTCGAACAGAGAGATTCAACTGCTTATTAGAGGAATATTTACACCACTTTGTCGATGCTCGCCAAAAGAATTGGGTCCAGGTACTTGACATAGCCCAGTTTTGTTTCAATTGTCAAACAAGCTCACTAATAGAAAATAGCCCTTTTGAAGTTGTAAGTGGGAGATAACCTTTGTTATCTCATATTGTTGACTGTCCGTATACAAGGAAGAATCCTTAAACCCACAACTTTACCAAAGAGTGGGAGCAGACTATCGACATCGCTCAGACATACTTGGAGAAAGCCTCTAAACATATAAAGAAATGGGCAGATAAGAAGTGTCGCCCTCACGAGTTTCGAGCATAGAACCAAGTCCTCGTAAAGTTGAAACCAAAATAGATCTGATTTCAAAGCTGCAAAGACTATTGTCTTGTTAAAAAGTATGAAGATCCCATGGAAATTCTCAAGAAGATTGGGAATACTTCATATAAGGTGGTGTTGCTTGCATGGATGAAAATTCACCCAGTATTTCATGTAAGCAACTTAAAGCCCTATCATCCTAAACCTGAAAATGATCATTGCAATGAGATTGTCCGACCGAGTTTTGACTTGAAGCAAAAGAAAGAGAAGGAAGTAGAAGAGGCTCTTGCCAACAAAGTGAGAAAAGCCAGAAGACCCACTCGGAAAGTCCATGAATATTTGGTTAAGTGGAAGAACCTCCCCGTGGAAGAAACAATTGAAAAACGTGTCAAAGATTTAGAAGCTTAGAAGTAAAAGATCGTTGAGTTCAAGTTATGCCAGTCGACAGGGACGTCAACTATTTAAGTAAGGGAGAGTGTCTTGGGCATTCTCAGCCAGGTAATGTTAGCTCATGGTTGCATGTTCAAACCATCCTCAACCATCTTATTTTTTAGTCTTGTAATTAGTTTAGTAAGTTGTTACTTTTTTAATTTCAAGTTATTTTTCATGCGAGTGACTGCTCGCCACTTTTGATATGTAAGCTAGGCATTTTAAAAATTGCACAGAATGCACTATAGGGGAGGCCCACTAGTTAACTCCCCAACCAATGTATTGATGTACTATTTACAATCAAAGCTTTTTTGCAGCTGTCAGTCTTAAAAGCATTCTTTAATGATGTTTTCAATGTTTTTCCTCTCTCATAATACCATTTTCTCTCAAAATGTGAGTGGATGCTACATCGTATACCGACACTATCTACGACTATCAATTTTTACACTACTGACTTACTCACTGGATTAGAGCAAGTGTCGCACAATCACCTATCCCGTATAAGAAAGTCTGCTATTGTGACACTGGGTACCTAATCTTGGAAACACTATAGATGCAACCCATTTTATATTTAAGACAAACGATATGATCCTAAATCGTTCATATAGAGATATGCGATTATGGGCATCCTATGAAAAAGATGTTTTTATGAGACCGAACCATGAAATAGTCACTTTTCTTTATAATGTCATTTAATGTTAAAACTGACTATTTCATTCAATACTTTTGTTTATTCGGGATTTGAAGGAAATCGGAAGCGGGATTTTCATGAGCAGCGAAACAAGACTATTCCAAATTACAATCATGAATTAACATATATTTACAGTCGACTTCAAAACAAACGGTTATACAAATATTTCCAGAAATTACAACATGAACAATACAAATGCATAGAAAGCAAACTCTATGCATATAGGCAGAAACGTCTCCACGCTCCGTTGCGCACTCTGATCGCTCGAAAAAAAGCAACCATGAATGCCCGATCTACACGATCGCAACACCGCACGAACACAGCACGAATACTTCGCGCTCATCTTTAACGATCTCCTCGGTCATGAACTCCTCTGCAACACGAACGACCTCCAGAAAACCTCAACGGTGTCGAGTTGAGTCTGACACCACCAATAAGGCGACCTTGGTATTCTCTATGTGAGAATCCAAAGGGTGGGCTCTATTCGGACTTGGTATGAGGCAGACGAACGGAGGAAACAACGATCGCGTACACGACTGGGCAAGTCGAAGATGGCGAAGACCTATCGCATAGGTTGATGCCCAATCATTTAGATAAAGCTATGTGATCATATAGCAAAAGCTATGCGATCGTTTAGTCTATCGTTTAGCTCACGATCGTTTACCTTGGGTCAGCGATTGTCTAGCAAAGCTATGAGATCGTTTAGTAAATACTGCAAAATCGTTTAGCTCATACCTGTACGATCGTTTAACTTGCCCAACTATCGTTTAGTAAATCTGTATTTACTTGACGACCACCGTGAGTTTCTATACGCTGAGAGAAAACTCAAAAATCCTTTTCAATCTTTTGTAAAACTTTTTTTTTCAAAATAGAAAACCACTTTCCTTTTAATAAGATTGGAAATTGAATGATAAAGAGAGAGTTGGAGATATTTAAATAAGATTTAAATATATATATAAAAAATATGAATAAGGATTCATTGAGATTAGTGTTGGATTTAATAATTGAATATTAAATTAAATTTAATTATTTAATGAATTATCTAATATTAATTTAATTTAAAATTAATTATTTGAATTAATTTTGAATTAAATGGAATTAATCAAAGTTGGACAAAGTCAAATGTTGACTTCACCAAGCTTTGAAGGTCAAAGGTCAATAGTTGACTTCACTTAGTGGAAAATTCCAAAATTAGTTTTGAATTAATTCTGAATTAAAATTGTGTTTAACTAAAATTAGACTAAAGTCAAATGTTGACTGCAAAATAGTCAAAAGTAAAAATGTTGACTTCACTTAGTGGAAAGATCTAAGAATGATTTTTAGTGAAAAAATCCAACTTTTAGTGAATTAGTGAGCAACTCATCTGGCAAAATGTTGATTCTACAAAATACCACTTTTTCCACTAGATTGAGTGCATTTTGAAGTGTCGGAATTGGTTAACTCAATTTTGTATGAATTGCATGTAATTGCTCTATAAATAGGTTGTTTTAATAAAGATTAAATTCTTGACCATTTGGTGATTTTCAAGTTAGTTGAAAAATAAATGCATCTTGGCAACTTGAGATTCTAAAAGAGTTTTAGAATTTAAATCCTCAGTTCTCTCTCAATTTTTATTCTAGATTCATTCTTAATTTAGTCACTCACCAGATCCCACCATTCCATTCTAAGGCTGGAGAATAGTCGGAAAGACCCTCGTAGTTATTCACAACTGATTCGTGAGAAGATTGGAATGGAATTGGTGGTCAATTTAGAGCTACAAAGATTGTAACTCAAACTCTAATTTCAAAATTATCTTCATGCATGTTTTATTTTTAAAATTAATGAAATTTAGAGGGGTTAAGATCCAAATTGTTTTCACATGCATGATGTTTACTCTTACAGAAGAGATATTGTATTCAAACCTCTACCATGAAAATATCTCCGGATTAATATTTATTTCTATTTGTTGGTGCATTTTGTTGACTTGAAATGATCTGGTCGGTGCATTTCTTTAATGTCTTTAATGACTCGGTGGCCTCCACTTATGACAGGGTTAGTTGCTTTTTCTTGTGAAGCAAATGGTACATTTCGTTGGTGTCAAATTCTCGTGGTGCGATTCGAATCTTTAATACTATTGATCGAGTGGGGGAACGGTTTTCCGTTATGACGTCTTCAACTTCTTTTTTGTTTTTATTTGACAATAGATAGGTGGAGAAATCGAACTTTTGATCTTAAAATTGATGCAACAACAAGGCTCATTTCGGCAACTTCTTTAGCTGGTTGAATTCAATATCAGTTTTCGAAAACAGATCCACTTGAAATGGTCTAATTCAGAAGAAACAAAAGCAGCCAAACTTTTTCATTTATGGATTCTGAGTTGGGCCCATTTATTGGGCTCAACATTTCGAGCCCAAGCAGCAGCTCCTGGCCCAGCCTCGTTTGGGAGAAGCGAAGTGGTGAAGGTGAACCATTAGCCATATATTAGAGAGAGAGAGAGAGAGAGAGAATAAAGAATAAAGAAAAAGAAAAAATACGAACCCGTTCCAGGTTCTCACCAATCACTACCCCGTGTCTCCGACTTGTCGTCCCGTCTGCAGAAGGCAGTGTCCAATCTCTTGTTCGTCGCTCGTCGCTGTGTTAGATCAACGTTTTGCGGATCAGCATATAGCCTAGCTCTGAGCAGGGACATAGAGTTTCTGTACAATCTATAGCTGCGAAGATTCCATGTCGGTTCTGGAGCGGATTGCGAGGACCGCCCGAGCGTGGCGAATACTTACGTCATTCAAACTCAAGGATTCTTCGAGTGCATCCCGGAGTTTATATCTGAGTAAGTTTCTCTTCTAATTGCTGGTACTCATCGTTTCTAAATTACTTTTATTCACGCGGCGTTTCTTTCTGAATTTTAGTCTAACTGATATTTTGTGTTATGTCGAGCGTATTTATATATTTCGGAGTAGCTTATTCTCTGTTTGATATGATATGTAATCTTTGTACCAAATTATAGTTTCTATAACGAACTGAGCTGTGCTGTTCTCTTTTTGATGTCTATGGTTATTTGTTGTTAAGTGGGCGGAAGCCGCGGTTCTTTTGAATTGTAACAATGTTCTTCAGCCACTGATATTTTATAGTAGAAACGAAACTTCATTTAAAACGAATTGGTTTAGCAAGTGAAGAAGGCTTATCGTATGTATATGCAGGACATTTTCGGCATCAGCCAGAGCATCTAAAACCAGGTTCGCTGTCTAATGGACGCGAACCTTGCTTTCTCTATCCAGCTATCATTGCCGGTATGTTTGGAGTTGGGGCAATGGAAATAGCGTATGCAGAAGCTGAAGAGGTTCGTCATTGATGATTAATTTCTTGGAGAGTGGTAGACCGTCTCTTATATTTTTCCCAAGATATCTGGTGGTTTACAATTGAAATTCAGTTCCTGGTCATATTTGATCCTGATTATTTATCGGTCATTTCTTTATCTGGTCAATTCTTTTCTCAATTGTTTGAATTGATTTAGTGATTACTTTAGCTATCCGCAGTCTTCTGTCACTCCACCACCACCAAAGGATCTCTCTACCCATGCTGATATGGAGGAGATTGCTAAGAAAGAGAGACAGCGAATAATTGAACAGTTAACCAGGAACAAAGGAACAAAGTATGGTGCTTGTCCACGATTTATGGTTGGAGTTAAGGGGCCAAAGGTACTGTCTATTTGTTCTCTTTTTGACTCACCGGCTCTGTAGTTGCTCTATAATCAAACATTTTAGGTCCATGCCGAGTATTTTAGCCAATAATTATCTACGGAAACAGTAAATGTACCATCTGAAAATGAAGATCGGTTGAACAACCAGTGCTTGAATGTGCTATTTTTCTTTATTTGTTATAGGTTTGAGTTTGTTACTTGCTTAAAAATGTATGGTTATCATATGTTCAGATGAATTGTAAATTTTATATTTAGCACTGTAAGATATATTCAATTGGGATTATGTTTTAATTCTCTAGAATGAGATGCAGGTCAGTATCAAGTTCCAAGTTCCTTCCAGTTGTGAAGTCTCACATCTGCTTGCAAATCTTGTATCAAATCTTGGACTAAAAGTTGAAGAAAGTGCCGGTGGTTCAGATATGTTATTGCGTGCATGGGACAGGTACATGCACCTGTATATTTGAATTTCCATGAATCATTTGGTTGCAGTTGACAACAATGTTAAGCAATTTGCAGTTTTGAGGACGAAGGATTTTTTCCTTTTTTTTTTTTTTTTTTTCTATTTCTTCTTTTCTAAATTATAGTTATAAACATTGCTTGCTGCCTTCATTTGTTTTTCTTTTGCTCATTATTCGTACATTGTCCATTATGAAGTTAATTGTCCATTATGAAGTTGTTAATTGTACTGTGTTATATATTAATTATTGCAGTCCAGTTGCTTGGCAACTAACTCTTACTCGACCAAAAACTCAGAGAGAATCTGGAGAAAACAAGGGAAACTCCTTAGAAATGGATGCTGAGGATGGAGATCTAAGCGTCCTGATATTTCATTCACTCGTTACCTCAGATAAAACTGTCAGTGCTAATTTTAAGTAAAACATCAGTTACAGATTATGGATTCATTTTTATCTTTATGTTTATTAATTAACTTATTCTAGGAGCAAAAATTTAAATAGAAACTTTTCATAATGGCGATTGCAATTGCAAATTGCTACAGGAAATTGAATTCATAAAGCAGGGGAGCTTGAGCACCAAAGAGCTTGATTCTTTGGTTTCTGTTTTACAATTAGCCGGTGGAAGGTTGGGAGAAAGTAGGTCCTTTGAAAGAAAATCGAGGGAAGGGTCCACACAAATGCCATCTTCTGAAAATTCAATATCTAGTCTTGAAGCAATGGGTGTGAAAGTTTATGGACTTGACGAACCTGGTGAATATTCCTCTAAAAGTGAGATATCCTGGGATAATATTGCTGGTTATGATCAACAAAAACGGTAGGCCCTGCTGTCTAATGCATACTTTTGTGGTTCTCATTCAATATAGGATATATATACGGATAGGCATTGACAATGAACCAGTACCCTGTAATGCAATAAATTTTGGCTTAAAATTGGAACTTATATTAAGGTAAAGAAGAAAGGCAGTCATTCTTTCCTGGACGCAAAATGGATTATATGGTTGCTCTTACTTCTCTTAAAATTCTGTGAATGTTTTGAAATTAGTCTGCAGTGTGTGTGTGTGTATTTTTCCCTCTCTCACTCTCTATAGGGACAAAGAGACTAATGATTAAAAGATTCAAACTCCACCAGGAGTGAATAAGAAAAGCAATAAATAGAAACGATTACATAGGAAGAATAAAGGCATCCCAATATAAACAAATGTCATATGAAGAAAAATCAGCCAAGAGAACACCACGGTGAAGCCTTGAAGCGTGCAAGTTCAAACCGATCATACTAAGACAGATGCTTGTCTTAAAAAATTCTCTTATTCCTTTCCATCCACGATGCTAATAAAAGAGTCATGATCATATTTAGGCATAGTAACTTCGGTTTTGAAGCCAAAAAATGACCAACAATGACCTGAAGAACATTATCCTTTTAACACATTTGAGAAAATCCGCTTTGTGTTTGAAGAGAGAAAGAAGCCTGAACAAACACTTCAACGAATAGGAGCAACCAAATAAGATAATGGACAAGATAGCCTCCATCCTCTGGGCTAAGAGGATAGTTTGCGATGGCTTATCCGTTTCATTTTATTATTTTCTGATCTCTATGAAATCATGAAGGTTTCATTGAAGATTATATAATCTATGGTCTCTGCTTCATGTTTATTGTTTGTAGACATAGGCCATCTATGTTTGTTTCCGAGAATAATGTTTTTCTCATTTCATTTGCTCATAATCTTATTGTAGTGAAATAGAAGACACAATACTGATGACTCTACATAATCCAGAATTATTTGATGATATTGCTCATGGGACTCGGCGCAAGTTTGAATCAAATAGACCTCGGGCTGTTCTCTTTGAAGGGCCTCCAGGTTGGTTACCGAATTGAGAATGTCTGTGAATATGATAATATTTCAGGAAATAGACCACCTTTACTAGGTTGTGCATATTCCTTATCTTAGCCTGTCTTTCGTGTGCTCAAACTCTTATTTTCTCGTCATATGGTTGCCAACTGCCCATAGTTACAAATATGAGAGAATGAAAATCAACTAAATAATTTTATGAAACTTGCAAATATTTCTTTTTTGGTTTCTTCTGTCAGGGTTAAGAAACTACCATTCGTTTGGTATAAGATTAACCATGCAATATGTTAATATGTTATAGATGTTACATTTGGTTTAAAAACCAATGTTAAGGAAAACATGCAATTTATAGAATTTCAATTCTTCCGCTGATTCTGTTCCTTTAAATCAGAGGCAAGAAAGCATTTCAATTATCATTAGCGAAATATATGTTCAGAGAGGATACGAGATCTTCCAAATCTTACGAGGGAGAACATCACAAGTGCATTAGTATTTTCATTTTGTTCCACCGATATTATCTCGATTCCCTTCTCTCTGTCCCCACTATCTTTTTCGGACTAAACGCACTATGGATTAATTTACTTATTTTTCCTGATGCCCAAGTAAAAATAGGATTTGCTGCTCTTAAAATAGGGTGACGAGTGCTACATTAGTAGAATGCAATTATCCTCTTCCGAATATTTTTTCTTTTTTTTAAAAAAAAACAAACAAAACAAAACAAAAAATCACCACATTTTAAACCTTGCTTGCCATTGGCATTGAGATTCGGCAGAGTTGTGAGATCCGTATAGTTGTTTTTTGCCTTTCTATCTTAGAAAATTTGGATAAGTTATGAGCGCAGCTTACATGTATTATCTTTGGTTCAGGTACAGGAAAAACATCTTCTGCTCGTGTAATTGCAAATCAAGCTGTAAGTCATTATATGCTTTTTGGTACTCATGATTGATCACAAAGGAGATCGGACAAAAAAAAAATGGTTGATAGAGAAAATTTGTTATTTTTGCTAGTCGCTTTGAGGATGAAATCATTTACCCTATCCTACTGACTCTCTATATACTTTCAATGAAAAGTACAGTGTAGTTTAAAATATTGTTGTCATGTTGCACTTTGTGTCTCAGTGGGTGTACTCAAATATGTTTTGCATTTCATCTAATCTTTTTCATTCCTAGGAAATGATGTCTGCTTGCTTTGCAAAATAGAGTTTTCTAATCTAATCACGCAAAATGGTCTTGGACCTCATAAGCTGCTGATAGCGTGAATTTAGTATGTGATACGTAGAAGGAACCTAAAAAATTGTACCCTCACGTTTTGTGTCAGGGCGTCCCGTTGGTGTATGTACCACTTGAGGTTATTATGTCAAAGTACTATGGTGAAAGTGAACGTCTCTTGGGAAAAGTGTTTTCACTTGCTAATGAACTCAGTACGGGTGCTATCATTTTCCTGGACGAGGTAAAGGGCTTGGTGGTCATCGCCTGATCATCAACTGTTTTTTTTTAAATCATATTATTATTATTATTTTTTACCACATGTGGAGTGGGAAAATCAGACCTCTAACTTCAAGGCTGATTATATAAGTATTATGCAAGTTGAGTTATGTTTGATTATTTTTATATTTATTTACAATTCACATATGCCTTCCTTCAGATTTTATGATTTATGATCCCCACTCCCCCCCGGTTCTTTCCCATTTCAGGTTGATTCTTTTGCAATTTCTCGAGACAGTGAAATACATGAAGCTACTCGAAGGGTATTATCAGTATTATTGCGTCAGGTAAAGATGAATTTTACATGAATCCATAACTCCACAAGTCATGTGCCCTCAACGCATCTATGAATTAACTGAACATAAATGTTTTGACTCAAACATTTTGCATGCACACCAAGAGCCTAATTTGGATGTCAGTCAATTGGAATGTCATTTGTCATTCACGTAATAAACGTATCGACGTGTCTTGTTTTTTTAGCAACATAGTTTAATTTACAATTTTGTGCAGATTGATGGATTCGAGCAGGACAGGAAAGTGGTTGTAATTGCTGCCACGAATAGAAAGCAAGACCTTGATCCTGCTTTAATTAGGTATGCACATCTGTACAGTTTTTTTATTTATCGGCATTGATTCCGCCTGTACATTAAAAGAAACACACACACACAACCGAAGGCGTGGTTGCTGAGTTTCTGAACTGATTTCCTTTTCCTGAATTTTCGTTTAGTCGGTTTGACTTGATGATCACGTTTGGGTTACCTGATGAGCGGAACCGTGAAGAAATAGCAGCTCAGTATGCAAAGCAACTAACGAAACCTGAATTGAACGAGTTTGCAAGAAACACAGAAGGGTAAGTTAATCGTAGGCCCGAAACTATGGTTTCTTTCGGTAGTCTAGGTAATGTTTGTATTTGTCTGCTAGCCTGCCAATGGACAACATACAATACAAGCCTCCTTCAGTAGAATATAGTTTTGTCGACTTCTTTGTTTCTAGGGCTGTAGTCATAACAATCTCTAAGTCTACTTCACTTTGCATGTATTTTCAGAATGTCTGGAAGGGACATCAGGGACATCTGTCAGCAAGCCGAGCGGTCATGGGCATCAAAGGCATACTACCCATCCTTTATTTCATCGATCCTTTAAGCGTAGAGTTCCTTTGTGGTATTTATAACCTCTCTTTCTGGGTTTCTTTTTACAGATAATTCGAGGGAAAGTATCGAAAACTGGAGAACATGGAATTCTTCCACCACTTGAAGAATATATCGAGTGTGCCATGAGCAGGCGCAAAGCTTTGCAAACTATTGATAACCATGAAATCAAGGACCCCAATTTCCGCACGAAGAAAACTCAATTAGCTTGATTAACTTAATCGACTCAGCTAAGCTAGTTAGCTCGAAATTATTTTTCTTTTTTGCTAGGCTTTTATATGCCAATGAAGCAGTCATACTCATAGGATATAGATAGAAATGGAAAAATATTTCAACAATCCGATCTTTGTTGATCGATACAGTTACAGTTATGCCCTTCATAATACTCCTACGATTCCCATTAACCGTAGCATAGCAGCTTCAAAAGGTGATCATGTTGAGTTGAATTAGACTTAGCAGCAGAGCTCCGTTCCTGTATCAATCAACAAAATCATACAACAGTTTCTAACTACTTGCTGATTAGTTAACGAGGGCTGGAGTTTCTATTCTACCTTTCTAAGGAGGCCGAAGAGGACGGGTCTTCTTCCTGAACTCGCTTCCTTTTCCGGTTGTTGGGGCTCTGCCTGGCCGATAGAAACGAGGCGATCTGGAGCTGACACTGAAGCAGCATGCGAGTCATCTCCGCCTCCGATTCCAGCCTCCTCTTTTCCTCCTCAAGGCGGATGATCTCCCTCGCCTTGAAAATCTCCATTTCCGCCGTCAGCAGCGACCTTGTTAAGATTTGCAGGCTCTCTGCCAGGCCGGCCAACCGTGTTTCCTGGCCGGAGCTTCCCGAACCTTCACTTGTAGAAATATGGGAATCTTCATCCTCAGGATGTGGAGGAGCATCGGAATTCCCAATCGGAAGCTCGCCGGTTGATAACCCTGCTCCATCACTTCCATATTTTTGACGTTTCTGGTCGTCGCTGCACTTGATCGGTTTGGTTCCACCTGTCTGCTCTTCCATTTTCAGCTTTTTTCAGAACCACCAGCTTTCGGCTAGAAAGGATAATTTTGAAAAGCTAAAAGTGAGGTGCCAACAACCAGTTGTACTTTGATAAGATTCCTATATTTTTCCACTAGGTCGAGTGATCAAACGGAGAGCCTACTATTTGCGCACCTAATTTATAGTTATGAACAGTCTCTTTCCAACTTTTTTTCAGAATTTCTTCTTTTTCCCCCACTGGTGCAAGTTCAATTACAGACCTTCAATGACTTGCCTTTCTCGGCTGATCAGACAAACTAGATTTTTACTGATTCCAAAAGTTAAGCATGTGGTCAATCATATTTGGGTTTCCGACATCAATACAGTATTTGGGTAAATTTTGGTTTAGGGTTGTTAAATTTCAATGAAGTAACCCTGCCAATGACATTGGAATATTTTGGTTTTAGCAGTGAATGGGCCTTGAGATGGTTTCAGCTGTGCTTTTAAGTTTATAGGCCTAGCAAGAAAGATTGAGATTTGTCCTATAAGAATAAGATTGCATCGTCTGACCAACTTCGTGAGTTCTTGTTCACAAAATTGACTATGGAGTTAGCTTGGACACTTACAAGTTTCTAGCAAAGTTTAAGAATTGAATTTCACAATCCATCACATCTACAAGGTGGGGATTATCTTGCAGGAACTAAAGAAACAAGAAACGCTGGTGGGGATGAGGCTTGAGTAGAGTCCATTATTTCAAATCTTCCCGTAGAGAAAGACTACTCTAGATTTGTGGATGAAACATTACCATCATCCTCGGCTCAGCGTAGGTTGACTGATGCGACAACCCATGATACGACATTTTATTTAGCACCGCATGATCAGTGCCCATTACTGCCTTTTCATTAATGTGTCTGTCTGGCCCAGAGGGTGCCATGAAAAATATGAACTGCAATTTGTGGGATTTTCTTGTACGTTCAATCTTACTTTCAATTTCACCTTTTTTAAGCAAATTAACCTGCTCTTTAACACACCATTTCTAGAAAAACCGACTCAAAATTTCAGTCAGAGTTGGATTTGGTTTTTTTGGTTCTTTCTTTCCCATTGACACAATGGGGAAGAAGAACAATCCTTCTTGCTTGAAGAAAGAATAGATTATGAGTTGACATACTGATGCTGTTTCAGAGGCTTCTTCATGTTCATATTCTGATGAATTGCAAAAACTGGGTCGAAGGAATACCGAATAACCACACGCAAATTTAATCGTAGTGGCACTAATTAGACAAGAGTCACTTCATTGTCGGCCAACAGAACAATTTGTGGTACCATCTTTAAAAATCTCTTTTTTTTCCTCCTTTATTTCTTTGTTTGGAGGGCTTGGTCGAACAAGGGCCCTTTAATATGCCTGAAACAATGTGCTTGCCACTCAATTTGAGCAATATACCTTCCAAAATATCAAAAGATACGAACGACTTACAGTCACAATTTCCCTTGATTTTCTGATTTATTTTCTTCCAGCTTTTTGATAATTCACCTTAAGAAAGAAACACTAACACCATATGGAAAAACAGAGGTGAGATATCAAGAACAGAGGGCAGTCTAATCATGGAGAAAAACCAAACATCCACCACTGCCAAAACAACACTGAAACTCACAAAAACACAAGTCTCTGAGGCTATATTTTGGTGGAAATGAGAAGTCTCAATTATTCCAAAAAAGAAAAGAAAAAAAAAACAATGGAATCACATCCAGGTTGTGTTATCCCATCGCACTTTTATTTTTTGTTTGTTGTATTTTTTACCATTTTTTAGGCAAGCATGCATCCAGTTCTCAAGTGACATTCATTAATAAGAGGAAGATGGTTTGTCATTTGTGTTAATGGAAGATGATGATGATGAAATGTGGGGCTTTTCCTTTTCTGTGGTGCACAGAGACAAGCGCAAAAGAAGGAGACTATGACCCACCATTTTTTTTTTTTTTTCCATTTCGTTTGTTTTTTTCTTCTGAAAATTGTCGCCCTTTAAAATGCCTAAAGTATAGATTCAATTATTAAATCATGATCTTCAACTAGATATGGTATTGTTTTCAAAATGGTCACCAATAAATGCCTATCGCTGGGGGGAAAGGGGAAAGAATGACAGAAACAGTTGGAGTTGGAGGGTGATTTTCAAAGAATGACTTTTTACTTCACAATCAATGTCAAAAATATTTTTTTAATACAAAAAAGAATTTTTCTTTTTTTCTTTTTCTTTTTCTTTTTTTTTTTTCCAAAAAAAACTTGGTTTGTAAGACTTCTATGTTTTGGGTAATACAAAGCAAGGTACATTGAGTTTTACTCAACATTCAATAAGCATCGAGAAAATGAGCACATGAAGATTGAGCTAAACTATGTTTATGTTGGTCATCAATATGTACCTTAATCTTTGATGCATTTCGTGATATTTAACTTCACTTTAACCCGTATTACAATTTACTTTCAATACACTTTTGTGTTAAAAAAAATCATTCAAAATATATTTGTATGCACGTCCTAAATTATTAAACAAATATTAGATGCAAAATGTGTGTGGTTTAGCATAAAATTGTATGAAAGTCGATATTTATTAAAATTTACAAATTTTGAGAGAACCTTATAAGTTGAGCAGAACTCAAATTGGCTTTTTCGGTCTTTTGTTTTTAACAATTTTTTTTAATACAATATTAGATTGGGGATTCAAACCACATATTTCGTGGATGTCAATTGAGTTATACTCTCTTGACTCATTTTTAACACGTTAACATCAAATAACATTACACAAAAAGCAAATATATATATATATATATATATATACACATGTCCGTCCTCCCCATCAACATGAAGCTTATAATACGACACAAATCTGAACGACAGAACCTCTCGGGAAATTGAACATTTTTGGGGAAAAAGTAGGAAAACTCTAAAACAAAAAACTGTTTGAAAGGGCAGATGCATGGGAAACTAAATTACTCTTCAAAGGCAAAATGGAAATTACAAAAGAAAGTAGGGGAAGGACAATTTTGTTTCTGTATAGGCAGTGGTTAAATCAGCCATATATGGACGAAATTGGGAGACAATATTGATTGTAGAAATTTGGTATTTTTTTTTTCTAACTATTTATCTTTATATTTATTATCTCATAACTCTGTGTGAATTGAGGGTTAGATTCTGAGTTGGTCGCATGACTGTGTGAGGAAAACGATCTCATATAAGAAGACAGGAAATGGGTCGAGTCAATTCAGTTGCTTAAATTTTATGAGGTAATATTCCCAATGAAGTCAAGTTTAAAGTAGTTGTGTAATCTTGTCAATATATTTCTATGTATTTTATTATTATTATTATTATTATTATTTATAGACATTTTGTTTAAATACTTAGGGGCCGATTTGACACCAATTATATAAGTTGGTAATAAAGAACGGAACTTCAATAGGAAACACTATTTGAATTTTCAATTTTATAACTTTATACTTCAAACATAGACTTAATGACTCCAACATTCTAATTCCAGATTTCATAATTTAATAAGGGAGTGTTTGGTTCCCCAACATGAGTTGCTTTGAGTTGGTATTATCAAGACAGAACAGACGTAGACAATTTTGGAAGATGATTTTCTAATTTCTTAGATGATCATTTATAGTGTTGATAGCCAATATTTATACATATAGGCCCTCAATTAGGGCACAAACAAATGAAAAAAATATTTAGGATACACATGGCATTCGATAAATGGAGTATGAGAATATTCCTCACAGCGGGATTCTAGCGATAGAAGCTTGAGGATTGATTTTGATATTTTCTTTCTCCAATTGTT